>NC_056739.1:79668795-79968795 GCF_019279795.1 Protopterus annectens | reverse complement strand
AAATACTGACAGCAAACTAAGGAGAAATTAGTTAATCTGTTAAATTGACAAAAAAATCTGATCCAGGGTTCTTATTAGTACCACTGCCAAGGAAAATTTGACAGAGACTTCAGCTCATGCCAGTAGTTGTATTTAGCCCTTCAGTTACCTATAAAATAAGGTCAAAGGCCACCAGAAATGGGCATGCTTTTTTCAAAACTTTTGCATTGCAAAACCAAGGACAAGAAGTAAGTTCTATAAATTGTTTAAGATTCAGACATGATTATGACAAAATTAAGTTTCAGAATGTATTTTAACCTCTGTATTAAATCATCACATTTTATTCGGTGACATGAGAATACTTATACTGATGGAAAAGGAAACAAACCAAAGTAACATTTTCCATTTTTATAAGGAGTATGTATGTTTTCGTTTTGATGATTTTAATTGACATTACATAAACTGCTCATTACATGTCTTCCATTAAACCTCACTTCTTGTTTTTAAAATCTGACATGTCATTACACTCCCCAAACCACATTTGCAGTTGCCTCTGTCTTCCCCATCACATCTGCAACATTTGTCTGCCTGAGGAAAATTTTGTTGAAGTTTGCTTGGGGTATAAAAATACCTATGCAAACACTCCCAATCAAAAATACTAAACCTTCTGGACTTTGTTGCATACTTGAGAGCCAAACATATGTCCTCCCATTGTTCTGTTGTAAAAATTGCTTTTTCAGTCTCTTCTCAGTCTTTTCTAAGTTCTTCTTAACTATTCCTTTTTTATTTTGACACTTTTATTGAATTTTCACTTAAGACAGAGACAAGCATACATTTATATAAATGAAAGCAAACCAAGCAAACCATATTAACGTATTCACAGTTGCAAACATTATTCGTCACAGATATTCTTTTATACAATTATGGTCAGTCCAGCACCTACCATTTACCCCCACCCAACACAGTTTTCACCCTGGTCATAGCACCTCTACAGCTCTCATCTTCTTCATAAACACTATTTCTCAAGCTAGAGACCAGAATAAACTTGCCTCTTGTCTCTTTCTTGACCTATCAAAAGCACTTGATACTGTCCACCATCCATTACTCTTAGAGAAACTCTCCCAGTTAAACCTATCCCCTGTCACTATCTCCTGGTTCTCTACTTGTCTTAGAAACCATTACCAGTCCATCAAATGGGATTCAGCCATCTCCCCAGAACTCCCAGTACTGATGGGAGTACCCCAAGGATCAATTCTAGGCCCACTGCTTTTCAATATTTTTGCCAATCAGTTATCAAGCTCCACCCCACACTCATCTCTAATGCAATATGCTGATGACCCCACAGTAATCACCATTGCTGACACACTTCCCAAACTCCATACTAAAACTCAGGCATCCTTCTTGTCTATCAAGAACTGGCTCAACCATAACCATTTAATCTTAAATCCAAAAAAGACCAAACTCCTCCTCTTTCTACCTAAAACAATGACCCACCTGAAACCAAACATCTCCATCACCTCCCACAACAACACACCTATCATAGTGGATAATCACACTAAACTACTCTGGGTCATCATTGATGACCAGCTAAAATTTGACCAGCATGTACTAAATAACATCAGAAAACACCACCAAAAACTAGGCCTTCTTTATAGAAACAAAAACTTTCTCTCTACTCAAGCAAAAGTTGCTCTATCACATGCCTACCTTCTACCAACCCTTCTCTATGGCTCTCAGATCCTCATCAACCTACAGACCTCTCTTGTATCCAAACTTGAATCCACCTTTAACAAAGTAGCGAAATTTGCCGCTGAACTACTATACTCCTCTCACCACTGTCTAGCACTACAAAAACTGAAATGGTTAGAATTCCCCCACAACCTTATTCTCTCCCAGCTCCAAATAATCCATTCCATCCTATTCCACCCCACATTTCGCCCCGCCATATTACCCATGATCTCATCCTACACCCCAGCTAGAAGACTCCAGAGCTCTGACCAACACCTCCTGACCATAACCAAACCCAAGCTCAACATAGGAAAAACCTGTATAGCTATAACCCCACCAAACACTGGAATAAACTCCCACTTGACATCCGAAACACTAGATCCAAACTACTGTTCAAAAAGACTGTGAAAAATCACTTCAGCATAAATAAACTATGCCTCTGTTATCAGCCCCCCTGATTAACCCATCTCTCCAGATCAACCATTCACTTCTTTTTCTCCTACAAGTAGCTAACCCTACCTCCATTCTAACTCTCTCACCCTTCTTCACTGCAAAAGCCTTCCCTACTTTAAACCCCAAACACTTTCCTTGTACTGGTTCCAATCTCCTCACCAGTAGAATTTTCAAAAACTACTTCTGCCTTCTAATCTATTCTCACTGCTGCTAAGTAACTTCCTTATTATTTTGTGTTCTCTATACTGTAAATATTTTTTTCCTGTTTACCTACTACAATATACATAGCTAACACTGTATATAATCTGTAAGCATTTTTATGTATTGTGGACTCTCATTACGTTGTTGTGCATCTTACTTGTGTACTTGCATATGTTTGTAACTTTGGAGCTTTTCTCCCCGGGTCTCCACTGAAAAGGGGCTTCGTCCCAGATGGACCAACCCGGTCAACAAATGTCAAGTAAATAAATAAAACATAACCAAAGTTGATCAGTTCCTTCCTGTCTTCCCTTAAACCTCACTGCTCCTCTAAACCGTTATTCTGCATGTATTGTTCCCACAATTTCTGTTTATTCTGTGTAATTTGCTCATTCACTTTTCCAGTGATCCCAATTCCAGTTCACTTATCTCTCGTAAAATTCAGTTCTTCACATACAGTGGGTTTAGATTTTGATTTCCATGTCCTAGTATTTTTTTTTTTTTTTGTCACCCAATAGAATTAAACTTAAAAATGCCTTACTATGTTTGTGCAATTCAGACCTTGTGTCCTAGCTCAAAAAAAAAATTATTTCCTTACTTGATACATTTGCTCCTTCAATATTGCTGACAGAGTACTCTTTTGACATCTACCCGAGGAAAAATTTGTTTGGAGTTTGCATGGGGTATAAAAATATCTATGCAAACACTTCCAAGCAAAAACCCTTAATCTTTTAGGATTTGTCGCACATTTAAGAGCCATGCTATGTCATGTCATTGCTTCCTTGTGAATTGCTTATCCAGTCTCTCTTCCCAATTTCTAACCACCTCTCATTCATATAGTTACTGACTTTTATATGCTGTACTAATTATCCCTTTTTTAACAGCAGCTTTTATTCCAGATTCAACTAAAAACTATACGAGAGCTGGTCTTTCATTTAGGATTCCCCTGTCCCTTTCTCTTTGCCTGTACCCTGATATGAATCCCTGATGGGGAAGGCAGTCTCTAGTCTGCAGTTCAAATGTCTTTGTTGGCCTCTTCCCATGCTGTTTCTTTTCCCTCTCTAGTTTGCTCCCAGTACTTTAGTTCCTTTGCAGTTTTCTCTAACAAATTTAAGCTCCATCTTGCTTATTCTCTGTGCCTCTTATTGCAGTTATCCCTATTGGCAAAATTTCCTTTTTCCGTTCTTGTGTTGGCTTAGTTTTAAGAATACTTTCTGCTACTTTATGAATATAATATTCTGTATGGCTGTTCTTAAGGATCAGCATCCAAAATTCCACTCTTGAATCCCCCTTGCTTCATCATCACCCCATTCAACTTTGAATTATAGCTTTCTTATTGTGTAATGTATGAGCCTTAACTGTTTTTCTCTAAATATCCCTTCAGAACAGGTAATCCTAAACCACCCTGTTCTGTTGGAAGGGTCAACTTACCCACTTAACCCTTGCTGCCTTCTTTTCCCAGATAAAATCGTACAACTCTTAAGTACTGCCCACTGTTTCTCCTCTGGTTAATAAACATATGCCTGAACTATATATAAAACTAAAATGACTAAAAACATTTTCACTACTTGTGTATATGGATAGCAAAATACAAACAAGATCTTCCTTTTTTCTCAGTTTTTGTTTAGTACCTTCCCACATATCCTTAGTTGTCATAACTGAATGCTTTTTAGCCCATATTCCTAAATATTTCATTTTATCATGTCCCCATGAATGTGGGTACTGCTAAACTAATTCATGTGTGGATAGGTAGTTTACAGCTATAAGCCTTTTTTGTCTTCATTCATTTTATATTCCAAAAAGACTTGCAACTGTCTCAGAATGTTCCAAAGCACTGAGATGTTCTTTTTCTGGTTTTATTAGGTACAAAATAATATCATCTGCAAATAAACCAACTTTTGTTCATTTTCGTACCAGTTATATTATTTAATTTTGAATCCCTTATTTTCTTTGCCAGTGGCTGTAGCTATAATGCAAATAAAGGGAAAAAGAGGACACCTCTGCCTTGTACCTCTATTCAGACAACTTATCAGAGAGGAACTGTACCACTTTAATTCTTGCCTCCCGTCCTTCGTATATCCTCCTAATTAACCTTATTGTATCAGGATTGCAAATGCTTCCATTGCCGTTCCCATAAAAATCCCACCTTACTCTGTCGACTGCGTTCTCTGCATCAAGACCCATCAACAACAGTAGTATTTTCTTTCATTCTGCTTCCCTCAGGATCATCATTGTTTTATTAATGTTGTCAAATGTTTGCCTCCCCTCCACAAAATCACATTTATCCATATCTATCAATTGTGGCAACACCTTTGCCATTATTTTAGCTATTATAGAGGTAAACATGTTGTAATCATGATTTAAAATTGAAATGGGCCTATATGTTTATCACTTTCTTCCCTTCTTCCCTCCTAACTTTCAAACTTACATAGGAATACCATCTGTTCCTGGAGACTTTCCTTCAGAACAATTATTCATCATCATTTTTAATTCACCTTCTCCTGTATTAACTATTAGTTGATGAGCGATGTCTTCCTCTATCCTTGGTATAATTAAGTCTTGCATAAATATTTCCATTTTTGCATTTTCTTGGTTTTCACATTTCTCTGCTTTACACAAATTTTCATAAAATTTCAGAAATATCTCCAGTACCTGTATAGGATCTTGGGTTATTTTTGTGGTTATTGGCTTCCTAAATTTGGCAACAACCATTTCTACTTTCTGTTGTCTAAGTCATTGTGCTAAATGTTTTTGTGCTCTGGAGTTATCAGAAATATTTGCTTAGCAGTGTTTCTAAAACCATGCATATTATCCAGATACTCCATTATTTTCTCTCTCACCCTCTGCAGTTGCTGCTCTTGTTCTATAAGATTCCCCTTTTTCTGCAGTACTATAACATTTGTTAGCCCCTTTAATTTCTGCTACTTAACCATATCTCTGTATCTTTTATTTCTACCCTATTTTTAATCTCTTCCATTTAATTTATCCCACTTAATTAGCTATAATGTTTGAAGAAATGTTTATCTTGCCTAATAACTCTTGAATAATTTCCACTTATCTTTCTTTTTTTAGGTGGGAAAGCAAAAGTATCTCATTTTTACTTCAATTTCCTGCATTTTTCTCTCAGTTTTTATCGGTGCATGATATGAAATAGTTATTGGATGCGTGTCCGAGCTTTCAGTTAAATGCATATGCTGCTGAGAAATATTATTTCTGCCCAGGGTAGCTTAGTTACTGTACATTGGGGAATAATATGCAAATTCTCTCCAAGTTTTTACTACTGAATGCACGTCTTCATACCAAACATTTTCATAAATTTCTTCAGAAATCTCCCCTGTTGTCATATTTTCCCCTTCTAGGGCCCCCAAATACAGCCTCACTGATGCAAATCAAGTTCCTTTCCCCACCTGTAAGTAACATTCCCTGCTAAAAGCTGATATCCCCAAAATTTCTTAAGCTCCATAATAGCAGTTTTAGGTGGAATATAAATACATGCCGACATAATCCTTCTCCCTTACCTTTAGCTCCTTACTGCCACAAATCTACCATTACTTACTTATTTTATCCTCTCTCTCTGTTGGGGCACCTCTAGCAGTTGGTACAAGTACTCCCTTTTCTTTGTCCCAGATACACTGCTGAATATCCTTCCTGAAATCCTTTCTTTACCAAATTCACATGCTAATTTTTCCAACTGCATCTCCTGCAGCATTAATTTGCATTCTGCATTTCTTAAATAATGCAACATTGTTTCCTTTTGGTATGTACCTCTGAGGCCATTGTTGTGTCTTTTGGCTTTTCCCGGTTAGGGGTCGCCACAGCGGAACTCCTGTCCGGTAATGATTGGCAGCAGATTTTTACGTGCTGAGTTGCCAGCTGTGACGCACAACCTTCAACGAAGGTACACCCATTCACGCATGTCTTCACACAGAAGACGCTCTAGCTGAAAATCGAACAGGACAACGTCTTACTGTGAGGCGACAATGCTACCGCAGCACCACCACCGCAGTTTTTTCATATTCCAAAATAATGTTTAGTGTAGGTATTTTGATAAGAAGTTCTCCTCACCTATTATATGATAGCTGTTTAAATGTTTGTCAAGCTTGGCCTTTTATGCAGTTGTTTTTTGTCACCTCTATTTGAATATATGCCACATTTTACAAGACTTTTTTTGTTTTAATGAAAACCCTCAAACACACACACACACACACACACACACACACACACACACACACACACACACACACACACACACACACCATAAACCCATAACCTATTAACTTAAAACAAACACACAGAACTATGTATATCTTCAAATGAAGTTTATTTCTCCTAAGAAGCATGCTACAGCCTGTGCTTCTACTTAAACTAATTGCTGACTGTTCTTGTCTTTATTTATTTTTTTGACATTTGTTTACCGGGTTGGTCTGACTAGGTCTACAGAGCCCGCTTTCAGCAGAGGCCTGGGGAGAAAAGCTGCACATACAGTACAGTACAAATACGGTATAATCCAATACAACAAATATTACATTAGAAATACTGTACAAAAAATAAGTTGAAAGAACAAACTGCTACAAGATGTTGCAATATATTACTACACATCTAGACAATTCTATGTAGTTAAAACATTACAGGCAGTAATAGTCACTCTCACCATACATGATATGAACTGTGTCCAAAACAAAATAGTACGTAGATAGTGCAGTGTGTGACATTGACTGTTATAGTACATGCAAAATAGAATATTTGTTTCAGTTAGGAAAATAGCAGCCAGAAAGTTAGTGATGCAGATTGTGAGACAGTTAAGAATAGAAGCAATAAAGACTGAGCAGTAGCTTAAGGATATAGTATAGAAGCAGAGAAGGAGTTAGAAGAGCCTTAGGATATTGCAGTCTTTGAGGGACTGAAATGTGACAGAAGAGAAAGACCTAAGCATTAGGCAGGCTTTATGCAGGAGCAGAGCCATGTATCTTTGAGATGATTTTTTAAAGCGGCTTTGAAGTGGGTTAGGCCAGGCATAGACCTCGTAGCTAGAGGTAGTGAATTCCAAACTGACAGAGTATGAATACAGAGTGTGACCAGGTTTTCTTGTGGGTTTTGAGGTAGTAAGAGATTTTTGTCTTCTGATCGTAGGGATCGATTTGGTGTGTACGATGTGACTAGATTGGCTAGTGCAGGGAGGCAGTAGGCTTGAAAATAAGGTTGTGCAAGGTGGCTAGCTGAGCAAAGGCAAGTTGATTGGGGAGTTCAAGCCAGTTTAATTCTGTAAGAGTGATTTACAGTGGTGTGTGTGATATTTAGAGTTTGTGGCAAACTCTGCAACTTTGTTGTAGCACTGTTCCAACTTGCTTAGGGAGGAATTTCGTAAGTTAAGATAAGGGCACCATAAAAAGGGAGGGAAGTAAATATGTTTTTGAAAGGGTAGTTTTGGTTGCTGCAGTAAAGAAATCTTTGTTTCTATATAAGAGTCCCAGTTTTTGACGAGTTTTCTTTATATTCTTCTGTATATGGGGGACAAATTAAAGTTTGTCAATGGTAGCACCTAGAAGTTTGGCTTCCTGCACTATTTCTATGGCAGTGTTGTCAGATGCAATAATGTTGAAATGATCAGTGACAGGGGAGGTGTGTTTGGGATGAAAGAGTACTAGTTTCGTCTCCTTTGGATTAAGAAAGAGTTGGGCATTTCTTAGCCAGGATTCGATTGCAGTAAAGGACTGTTGAGTTTTTGAAAGTAGTTCTGGTAATGATCAAGCAGTGCAGATTATAGAGGAATCAGCGTTTCGAATGAGGGTCCCAGGGTGAGAGGCAGTGTGAAGGTTGTTTGTGAAAATGTTGGAGTAGGGGTCCTAGGATGGAGCCTTGGGGGACTCCAGTAGGGTTGTGGAGGAAGGGTGAGAGTTCATTGGACCATTTCACTGTTTGTTTACGATCCTTGAGGTAGCTCTGAAAAAATGTTACTGTTATGTGAGAAGCCGAAGTTAGACAATGTGTTCAAAAGTAAGGGGTGAGACACTGTCAAAGGCCTTGGAGAGATCAAGGAATACTGAGGTTGTATAGCATCCTGCATCTCTGGCCTTGCTTATGGCGTCTGTAAAAGATGATAGGGCTGTAGCTGTGTTGTGGCTAGGTCAGAAGCCATGTTGGGTTTTGGTTAAAAGATTGTTGCAATAGATATTGCATTACCAGCTGATGGATACCTCTGTCGAGAATTTTGGATATGGGTGACAAGATCGATATAGGACGGAAAGTGGATGGATCAAAAGAGTTGCCTCTGTGGATGGGTGTGATATGAGATTGTTTCCATATGGTGGGTACTTCTTATTTGGATAAAGGCCTATTTATAAGGATACTGATTGGGTAGGCAACTGAGTTAGCAACCAGTTTGAGGTAGTTTGGGGAGAGATTGTCAGCTGAGGTAGAGCAGGGTTTTAGTTTTTATAGCAGTTTCTTAATGGTGTCAGTGGTTATTGGCTGAAAAATGGGGTTTGTATGACATTTTGTTGAGTAGGGGGGTTAGTAATGACAGGGTTATAAGTAGTTGAAGGCCTGGAGTTGGTGTCTGAATAGGTTGAAGGGTGGGGGGGCAGGGCATTAGGGGTGTTAGTAGGTCCGAAATTGATTTTATGATGTGCTTGTTAAAGTTTTCGGCTATTTGTGATGGAGGGGTATCTGGTGATGGGGTGTGCTCTCCATTTCTTCCAGGGTTAAATAGAGAAGATATGGAGTACCAAAATTTCCTGGGGTTGATTTTATGCTGGAGTTGAAGCTGGGAATAATATGACTTTTTATCTCTGTTGATCTATATGTTGATTATAAAACCCGACATTGGTAATCTCCAAACTCTCGACCCCACCCAGTTCGGGTTTGTAAAAGGCAGATCATGTCTCCTAAACCTGATAGATTTCTTTGAAGCAGTCACCAAAGCCGTAGACGAGGGTAAGGACTCACACAGCCTATCTAGATCTCGCCAAGGCTTTTGACACCATCCACTCTGGAATTATAGATAAACTCACTAAACTAGGTATAAATCCTTGTGTCAAAAAGGGGTTGTCAACTGGCTCACTGACAGAACCCACACTGTGAAAGTAGCAGACTCCAAATCTGACTTCAGACCAGTAACAAATGGAGTACCACATGGGTTCATTCCTGGGTCCTCTCCTGTTTAGTATCTACTTTTCTGAAGTACAGGCTAGCACAGAAGTTCTTTGGCTAACGAAGTTTGCAGATGACTGCAAATTAGGAGCCATAATCGAAACTCCTAACGATGTGGACATCCTACAAAAGGGCTTCACTGAGAACAGATGCCTGGTGTCAAAGCCATGGCCTCAAGCTCAATGCCAAAAAGTGCATTGTCATCCCCTTTGGTAAAAACTCTGTACCCCATGAGCTACCACATAGGTGGTAGTCTACTTAACACCGAAAGTGTGATAAGATACCTTGGGACACAGGTGAACAGTAGTCCCTCCTCTGATAATCACATTGCCACAGTAGTCAGGAAAACCTATGTGGCACACCTCATCACCAAAGGTTTCTCATCCAGGAAAATAAAGGTCATTGTTCCTCTCTACTAGTCACTCAGACCCATTATATAGAGTACAGCACCCCTTTTGGTATGTACCTCACAAGACATCTGCAACAACTTGAAAGGCTGCAGAAATACCTCAAAGAGGATTACCGGCCTCAAACAGATGTCGTATGCAGACCGTCTCAAGAACCTCCAGATTTACTCCATTGCATATTGCCTACTCAGAGGCAATCTCTACCTAACATACAAAGCTATGTCAAACCCAGAGCTGTTGGACATGCTCCACTTAAAGAAATCCCAATCCCTGTGAGCTACACGCTTTGGGGACCTAAACCTTGTCACCACAATAAACAGAACATGCTGGAGGGATAGATTCCTATCCCTAAGACTTCCCATACTCTGAAACAAACTACCTATCTATATCGAACAAAGCTCCTCATTAGCACTCTTCAAGAAAAATCTTGATGATTAGATGGGAAATAGGAAATTCACCCTGGGAATCACCTCTGTGGCTCTGCTCGACACGGGTACAGGAAAATAATTTTCTTGTGTGGCGAAAGCCAGGGTAGCTTTTTGGCTAGGCTTGTATAAGCCCTAGGGCTGATAGCCTAGTTACCTACCTATGAACCTATTAGTTTTGTAATTTTGTTATGTAGTGTTTTAAAATGAACATGATTTTGTTCATTTTTGTTTTGTTTCTACATTGACCAGGCTAAGTCCCTTTGGTTCATCAGGTGTTTACATTCTTTAGAGAGCCATGGTGCTGTTATTTTTGATTCTTTTCATATGAATGGGAGCTGGTGTATTAAGTATGTGAAGGAAGGTGTTAATGTATAGTACAGCATCATTAAGGGGTAGTTGTTTAAGGAGTGTCCAGTCTATTTCCTGTAGGAGATTGTTGAATATATGCTGACAAAAATTAGTTGAGTTCCTAACTGATTTTATAGTGTGTACTCTTGGGAGTTTGTTCTAAGGGAATAAGCTGGTAGATGATCGCTCAGGGAGTTGGGCAGTGTACCAGAATAGGGGTAATTGGCAAGGTGGGATACTATAATCCAGTCTAAGGTGGATTGGCAGGTAAGATCTTTGCTGTATCTTGTTGGAGCTTTGAGCTGAGAAAAAACATACAGATTTATGCTATTTGTGGGGGAGTCGAAAGCTATGGTTTGCCAGTCTATATTTACATCTCCTAAGATGGTTTCAAGGTTTATTGTTTGGGATGTCCAGGATAAAATATTTTCCAACACTGGTATATTGTTACCTGGTGGGATATATATTACTATTATGCAAATTATTTTTGATATATTGAGGTACAAAAAGGAGATTAATACCTCAGCATTGGAAAAGATGGGTATATTAGTGGTGTAGGGTGTGTTGTTGAGTGTAGAAGGGATATAGAAGTGCTATCTCTCCTCCTTGTTTTAGATCTATCTCTTCTGGTTATTGCAAAGTTTGGCGGTATTATTTCTGAGTCATTTACATTGGGGTATAACCATGTTTCAGTAAGGGCTGTCAGGTTTATTTTGATCAATCCAGGCATGCAGTGGGGCTATTTTATTACATAGACTTCTAAGGTTAAAAGTAAGTGTTTAAATCTTTGGGGTTACTCTTGTGGTTAGGATTAGAGGGTGGGCCAGGGTTAGGATGCATGTCTCCACATTTGAGTAGATAGGTAATGAGGAATGTGTACCATGGGAAGTGTTTTTTTTTATTCCTAGGTGAGGGTACTGGTGTCAAGTGTGGTTTCATAAGAGGTGAGGAAGCCAGTTTGTGGCTTGAATAGAATGGGAGGGTATTGGGGGGGGGGCTGGGAGGAGATATGTGAGAAGCTGTTTTGTTTATTGGGGAGAGGGTTAGAGGAGGTTGTTGATGTGTATTTGTGTGTGGGGGTAAGCGAGGATATAGCTGTGGTGAGGCTGAGAATTAAGAGCAAAGAGGCCAGGCAAGTTAGGAAGAGCAGGTCAACTGTGATAGTGAGTTTAAAAATAATAAAAGTGGAATTTGAGTGTTTGAATGTATTATCAGGTGTAAATAGAGATTGTTATCATGTGATGTGTATCTAGCTGAAGGTAAGGTTGGAAGTGTTTTGACTTCAGAGTGGGATTAGACAAGGTGGTTAGGTGTTTTACCTTGCAGTTTGTGATAAGGATGGGTGGGGGAGATGTGATTGGTCAGTAGTAAAATTATGGTGCAATGCTAGTTTGTGTATAGCAGAAGAGAAGGTGGTAAGCATGGAGTTAATTTAAAATAGTTTCATGTGGTGATTGTATTCTGATGGTAAAGTAGAGTAAGATGCAGAAAATTGTAGTAGAAGGCATGGGAATTCAAGGTGATGGATGTAAGGGAGAACAGATAAGTTTGGCTAAATAAAAGATAGTAAGGTGTGCATGAAATGTGGTTTTGTACAAGGTAGAGTTGTATTTAATTTGATCACAAGAATCAGGGGGAGTGGCTTGCTTAGGATAAGAGTAGAGCAAACGGTGCGGAAAGAACCCCCCCCCCCTCAAGATGGTTTACCACCATAAACAATCAGTGAGGTAGGATGTTCATGAAGACAAGGTGTCTGAACTCTAAATACTTGTCTCGAGTCACAGCATCTAATTTTATAGTTCTGGGCTTTTAAATGTCATTCCAGGGATATATTACACTGATAAGAGTGAAATATGCTGAAGTGTTAATGTAGCTTCACCTTCAGCAGTAAAATGCCTGTGAGTGTGGGGGTGGGGTGGGGGACATCATTCCAGCAGATTCAGCATTACAAAACAATACACACTAGACTTAACAAATTAAGTAGTTATTCGTTTAAGTTTTGGAGATAGCCTTACATAGATTTTACTTGGTTATTTGTTCCTTGTAAACTTTTGCCAGCTGCAGGTGAAATTCAGGTGTGCAAGTTCTTTAGGTAGTGGTATATGATGTCTGACTACTGCTGCCGCAGAAGGTACATGTGCTTGTTTCACTATTTGTAGAGTGAAGCAGCTGGATGGAGAGAACACTTGGGACGTGGGGTAGTGAAGTGACTGAAGCTGGAGCCACAACGGCAAATGTAGTGAGAGAACAAGCTGAGATGTGCAAAACCGCTTGCATGTTTTCAGATAACATTAATTTTTAGCCTTAAGAAAAAGTGCACTGCCTTTGATTATAACTAATCATGCACTGTTCTAGTAACTGCATTAAAGTATTTAGTTGTCAGAAAAGCTGCAACCTATTATGCACTTCCAATAATTTGAAACTTTTTTTTCTGAACTGATTGCCCTTGTACCTTTTAGTTTTATGTTTATCTCAGGTAATGTCCAGACCTCTCAGTTTATTGCCTTCATATTTAGTCAGCTTGTTTCTGTGGAAACATATGAACAAAATGTAGAGCTACCCTTGGCTCTGGATTTCTCAACTGGCACTGAACATTTATTTGCTTAAAGAAAATGGTCTGTCATTCCTTAAAGCCAACTGGACTTCATAAAAAAAGTCAGTAGATTAAGCCAAGGGCATTAATTCAGACATTCATCTATGCAAAAGTTGTTGTTGTCTTTCAGCTTTTCCCAGTTAGTGGTCGCCACAGCGGAACTCCGGTCCGCTAATGACTGGCAGTAGATTTTCACAAACACCGAGGTGCCAGCTTGACGTTCAACCTTCAACAAAGACATGCCCATTTACGCATGTCTTTCGAACGCCCACCCAACCGCGGGGAGGACATGCAGACTCCACACAGAAGGCACTCCCTTGCACTCCAGCCAAGAATCGAACGGGAGAACCTCTTGCTGTGAGGCAACAATGTTACCGCTGCACCACCTCGGAAGTATTCATCTATGCAAAAGTAACACAATTCAGTTGTACTTGTATTATAACCAGTCCACTTTTACATCCCACCCCAAGCCATCAGCCCAAGATTACAACATATTGCTTTGTCCAGCCTTTTTTCTCTTTTTTTACATTGTAATGTCTACATTTCTTAAAACTAGAAAGAAAAAAACAAGTTTACTGTCTTTATCACATACAACAATCACTGAAAATACTTTACTATATAACATACAATTTATATCATAAAATGTTTTATACAAATACTTTTAAGAACAAAAATTGTTTTACTTAGTTACTTTCTCCCTCATTCTCCCTCCTTTTTTTTCCTTTTTAGTATCCTTACAAACATTAATGACATGAAGTGGGGCATATGCTTGTCATTCCTCCAAGTTTAAGAAAGTCAACAAAAATGCAATATTTCTCAGCCACTTTTCTTATAAAACCACATTTCACAATGTGATTGATGCTTTATGATCACACATTTATTCACTAATTTCAGTGTTGCTGGTCTTCCTGTTCATCTCCATCTCCCATCCCCAGAATGTAGTTCAAGTCCAAGGTACTTCCATTTCTTCTGGTCACCTCCTGTGATTTTTTTCTGTGTCTCAATCATTTTCCTTTGGAACATTATAAAAAAGTTTCACTGGTAAAGTCTCTATAAGCTTTATTCTCAGAAGAATGAAGTCAACTTCTGTTAGATGGCTTACTTTTTGTTGGACAAACATATTTCATTAGCCTGCTCTGCATTAAAAAATTACTTTAATCATTCAGGAAAAAATATTCTGAAGACAGCTGGGTATAGCAGCTTGAATCTCACACCTGCCTCTCGATGCTCCCTGATAGCTAGGATAAATTTGTTTATCTTACGCTTGGTGTACATTGAATAATCATTTTCCAAAACACCGCCCTCTCCCATTTCTAATACTTTACCTTTCTGTCACAGTTTTGTCAGGATTAACTCTTTCTGCTGGTATGATACCAGCCAGGACATATATTAGGAAGGATGCATTCTCATGACCAAGTTTGGAGCATATATAGGATGTCTTTCAAGTAATAACTTCTGCTGTGGAACACTATCCTAGTTGTTTTATTTGTGCTTTCATAAAATTAATGCAGAGTGTTCCTTCTCTTTTGTGTGGTACAGCAGAAAATCTCACATTTTATCTGTGCTCTGTCTTCTAACGCTATTTATTTTACAGCCCTTCTTGAGAAATCCCATACTCGGACAGCTTTTTCTTCAATTTTAATCTCTAATTTTTGCAGCTTTATCAGTTCATCTGAATGGCAAGATAAAGCTTCTGTTTTTTTTCCAGCCTTTAATTTGAGTTGATGTATTTTTTCAGTGTTTCATTTGTTGTAATCACCCAGAGTACATTTGATTTTTTTTCCCCTCTAAATTACTGGAAGTCATCTCTGGTACCAAAGCTGAAGACTGAACTGCTTTTTGCTGAACTACAGGTCCACCCCTTACATAGGTTCATAGGTAGGTACTAGGGTACCGGCCCAAGGGCCTACGTAAGCCTACCCAATAAGGTTCCCAAGAAAGTTATTTTCCTGTGCCACTGTCGAGCAGAGAGACAGAAGTGATCCCCGGGGTGTATTTCCTATTTCCCATCCACTCATCAAGATTTTTCTTGAAGAGTGCTAATGAAGAACTTTGCTTGACATAGATGGGTAGACTGTTCCAGAGTATGGGAAGTCTCTGGGACAGGAATCTATCCCTCCAGCATGTCCTGTTTATTGTGATGACAAAGTTTAGATCCCTAGAGCGTGTAGCTCGGAGGGATTGGGATTTCTTTAGGTGTAGCATGTCCAAAAGCTCTGGGTTTGGCATAGCTTTATATGTTAGGCAGAGATCACCTCGGCGTAGGCGATATGCTACAGAGTAAAGCTGGAGTTTTTTGAGGCGGTCAGTGTAGGGCATTTGTTTGAGGCCAGTAATCCTCTTTGTGAGGCACTTCTGTGACTTTTCCAGCTGCTGCAGATGTCTTGTGAGGTACATTCCAAAAGGGGCGTTGTACTCTATAATGGGTGTAAAGAGTGTCGAGTAGAGGGGAACAATGTTTTTCCTGGATGAGAACCCTTTTATGATGAGGTGTGCCACGTAGAAGGACTTCCTGACTACTTTGGCGATGTGACTATCAAAGGAGAGACTACTGTCCACCTGGGTCCCAAGGTCTCTTATCACACATTCGGTGTTACGTAGCTTGCTGCCTATGTGGTAGTTCATGGGTACTGAGTTTTTACCAAAGGGGATAACACTGCACTTTTTGGCATTGAGCTTGAGGCCATGGCTTTGACACCAGGCATCTGTCTCAATGAGGCCCTTCTGTAGGATGTCCACATCATTTGGGGACTTGACTATGGCTCCTAGTTTGCAGTCATCTGCGAACCTAGTTAGCCAGAGGCCTTCTGTGTTAGCCTGTACTTTAAAAAAGTAGATACCAAACAGAAGAGGTCCCTGTGTGGTGCTCCATTTGTCACTGCTTTGAGGTCAGGTTTGGAGTCTGCAACTTTTACAGTGTGGGTTCTGTCAGTGAGCCAGTTGGCAACCCATCTTGACACATATAGGGATTTATACCTAGTTTAGTGAGTTTAGCTATAATTCCAGAATGGGGGATGGTGTCGAAAGCCTTGGCGAGGACAAGATAGGCTATGTGAACCACCTTACCCTCATCTACGGCTTTGGTGACTGCCTCAAAGAAGTCGATCAGGTTCAGGAGGCATGATCTGCCTTTCTCAAACCCGAACTGGGTGGGATCCAGAGTTTGGAGGTTACCAATGTCTGTTTTAGTTCCATGATGATGCGTTCCATGGCCTTGCAGACCAGGCTCATCAGGTTAATAGGTCGATAGTTCCCGGGATCAGTGGTGGCTCCCCCTTTGTGGAGTGGGATAACTGTTGCTGTGCGCCATTCAGTGGGCACAAAGCCTGATGCGAGGTTATTGTTGAACATGGTGCTTAAGTGGGGAGCCAGTTTGTTCTGAAGTTCGGGTAAAATGCAGCCTGGGATGTTGTCCGGTCCCATGGATGCTTTGTTTTTGGCTTTAGAGAGTGCAACCTTTACCTGCATAGTTGTGATTACAGGGACTCTGCATTCTTCCTGAACAGTTACACTTCCTGAAAACTTAGTTTTTTCTTCACATTTTCTGGTTGATTTTATTTTAGGTTCTCCAGATTTCTTCTTTGCTGGCATCAAGACAGTATACTTACTAGCAAGTAACTGAAATTTACTCAAGTTGACAATATCACTGGCCCATTTTTCTCAGTTTGTGTTTTCACACTGAAGGAGCTGAAATTAAGCTGCTGATGGTGTGCAGCCATTTTGGAAGTGATCATCCTGCTGGTACCTTAACCTTAAGCTCTGTTCCAAGGTTAACCCCATTTGCGTACTGGTTGACTTCATGCTTGAAAAATCTCAAGGTAAAAAGACAAGATACGGGAAGATAAAGGATTAAAAAAATGTAAGATTGATTAAGGTGAAAGAGCTGGAGGGGATAGCTATTCTCCAGGTTCCAAAAGCATATTCCTCCTAGAGAGCTGCCTTATTTGTTTCCTTTTTGACTGGTCTGTTGACCCTTTTCAGCCATGACCCTAGCTAAAGGAGCAGAAAATCCATCACAGGCTTCTAGTGAGCGACATCATATACAAAATGAGCACATAGCAAAATTCAGAGCATAGTGAGACTGAATGCTAATAAGAGTAACATTAAAAGATCCAGTCAGAGTGCATTGACAAAAAAAAATAATCAAAATGCAAGCTATGATGTGCATGAAATACATTGTATTCATACATATAATGCACTCCTGTATGCATGTGAAATATTTGTGTATGAGATGCCACGTTATGAAGCTGAGAAAATTTTAACTATGTTCTTGTATTTATGATTTGGGACAAGTTACCTGACCATCGTCAAAGAAGCAGTTGCAGGGTAGGTTCAGTAAAAAGATGCCCTTTAAGTGCATCTTTGAAGCTTTTAGTGGTTTGTAGATTTGTGATGTTTGTAAGCAGGTGGTTCCAGGTACCTGGTCCCAGTCTAGAGAAGGCTTTCTCACCTACAGCATTTTGAAATGGAGGGTGTATTAGAGTGAAACTGATGATGTTCATCGTGTTTCACTGGTGCAGTCATGACTGTAGGGCTCTCCCCTGCCGGCAGGCAGTCGTCAGTCGGCCAGAATCCCAAAGTCTGGGTCCGGCGTCGGCTGTTCAGCCATGCTCCCTGACGTCAGCGCCAGGAGTACAAAGCTGACAGCCGACGCCATGTTCTCCAGTCTTTCTTGCCGTGCGGTGATAGCAGTTCGCAAGTGCCGGTCGGCTGACTCCTGACAATTTTTTCTAAACAAACTTCAGTCCGAAGACTTTCTTCTCCTACTCAAAGCTAAGTACCCCATTGGGGAAACTTTTTTCTTGCTCCAGTCCGATGTCAGAAAAAGTTAATAATTGTATTTCATGTGGGAAGCAAATACCTCATAAGGATTTTCATTCTTACTGTATTCCTTGCTTAGGCCCTGACCACCATGTAGCTAGTTGTCGGTTTTGTGCTAGATTCAATCAACGTACAATTAAACGAAGGTACGATTTTGCATTTCATTACTTCGGTAGGCGTTTTAATTACAAAATGTCGTCTGATACGGTTCCGGCTACCGGAGTTCACAAACGACGCAAGGACAAAGACAGGCCTCCGAGGTCCAAATCAGACGATATTGTACAAGCAGAGCCAGCTTCAGGTTCGGCCATAGTCAGTGAGGCGCTTTTGCAGCCCCTGTCCTCGGCCATTTCGGAACTGATGGCCGAAACGGACTCCCACAAGGAGCCAACTAGGCCTTTGAATATTTCTGTTGCAGGACCTTCGGACAATGCTCCTTCGGATGGGTCCGGAGCCGCTGTGCAGGTACCGGCTTCCGAAGGGGTTTTCAGGCCTACTCGGCTTCTAATAAAGGCAAAGCCAAAGACAAAGGCAAGACTCCTTCCAAATCAAAGACTGCAGCCCAGGCCTCTTCTGATCTGGCTCCCAAGTCTCAGAAACAGTTACTTAAGATGGAGGGAACATTTCCACTGGGAAGGACAGGAGTATTCGGAATCTAAGAAAAGACTAAGGGATTTTCTTCTTCTTCCTCAACATAGACCCCAGGCTATTCCTCCTATTTTGGATATTGTGGATGATGCTTTTTCGGAGGCTAACTTAACTCCTGACTCTTTTCCTCCAGCTCCTGTTAAGCCAGACAGATATTATAGGGTTCCTGATTCCCACCAGTTTTTATACAAGAACCCTACTGCTGACCCTGAAACCATTTCTCAGGGTCCTAAGGGCGTTAAGGCCGCTTCTACTAAAAACCCCATTCCCACTGAGAAGGATTCCAGATCTTTAGAAAGATGGGGCAAAAAAGTGTACACTTCTGCTACTTTATCTATTAGGGCTTTAAACTGTCAGTTTCATATGCTGAAATACCAGCAATTTCTCCTGTCTGTTTTAAAACAAAAGCTAACTTCCATTTCTGCCTGTGCAGATGATAAGGAATTACATGACTTAATGCATGCCACTGAACAAGTTGGGAAGCATGGTTTACACTGTGGATTTGATGCCTTGGAGGCTTCTTGTAGGGCTGCTGCCTCTGGCACAGTAATTAGAAGGCATGCATGGTTAAAGGAACAAAATTTGCCAGATCAAGTAAAAGCTAAATTATTGGATGCTCCTGTTCAGCATAATGTTTTGTTTGGATCTAAAGCTGAAGAGGTGATTAAAAAGATGGAGGACAAGGCAAAATCCATGCAAACAGTTAAAGATTTCTTAAAAGTACAGCCACCCAGATTTAGTAGGAATTGGCCTACAAAAAATTGGTCCTTTCCTAATTCAGACAGGAGGGGTAGATACAGACGCTCCCGAGGAAGGCCTCAAACGCAAGCCTCTTGTAGACATGACAGTGGACTGCTTCCACCCCTAGGGGAGGAGAGGACAGGTCGCAAGCTCATAGGAAACAGGCTCAATGACTCCCTCTGTTGGGCTGCAGGAACTTCTTGCCTGGAAGCCCCTCTCGGAGGAAAACTTTCTCTTTTTCACCTAAATTGGACTCGTATAACCCAAGACAAGTGGGTTCTGGATGTGGTTTCAAGAGGTTACAAATTCCATTTTCATACCCTACCAAGGCCAAGCGGATGGCCAGATCTTCCAAAACATCAATGGTCAGAGGCCTTAAACCAGGTGGAAGCTCTCTTGGCTATGAAAGCCATAAAGCTAGTTCCACTTTCAGAGATGGGACAAGGTTTTTACTTGAGGCTCTTTCTAGTCCCCAGGAAGCAAAATTCATGGAGACCCATTCTGGATCTGTCAGTCTTGAACACTTTTCTAGAGATACCAAAATTCAAGATGCTTACTCTACAGCAGCTACTTCCAATGCTGACCAAAAATGCATGGATGGTAACTTTGGATTTAAAGGAGGCATATTTACACATTCCCATCAGGCAGGAACGCAGAAAATACCCCAGGTTCAAGGCCGGATCGAGGCACTATCAATTCTCTGCGCTGCCCTTTGGATTGTCTACTGCGCCCAGGGTCTTCACCAAATGCCTGGCTCCAGTAGTAGTTTATTGCAGACTCAAGGGAATTCAAATTTACCCTTATCTGGACGACTGTCTTATTCAGGCAGATGGCAAGGATGTCTTACTCCAGCATCTACAGTTTGTTCAGAATCTTCTCAAGTTCCTAGGATTCACCGTAAACATAAAAAAGTCAAATTTGACACCCTCACAACAGATAATTTTTCTGGGCGCTTCTCTAAACACAACAACCCAGATTGCATTTCTGACATACGAAAAACAGTTGCAGCTGGCTTCAACTTTCAAAACCTTGACAACTTCAACTCCGCTATCTGCAAGGAGATTCCTGCAGGCTTTGGGTTACATGGCCTCCTGCATCCTTCTCGTACCATATGCAAGACTACATATGAGGAAAATACAGTGGTACCTAAAAAGTGTATGGTCTCAGCATTGCCACAGTTTAGACATACTGATCTCCGTCCTGCCTTGTCTTCAAAAGGAATTCCTTTGGTGGTCCAAGGCATGTACTCTAAGCAAAGAAAAACCCTTCTGTCTGCCTCCTGCCACTCGGATACTAACCACGGACGCCTCAGATTATGCATGGGAGCCCATTTTCAGGACAACTGTCTGCAGGGCCTTTGGACAAAGGATCAGAAGCGCCTGCATATCAATTTAAAGGAAATGTTAGCCGTTCAGAAAGCTCTATTGGCCTTCAGGAATCTTCTACAACCAGGACAACTACTGATACGGACAGACAACACCACAGTTATGTGGTACATAAGCAAGGGGGATCTCATTCCTACCCCCTTTGCAGACTAGCCATGGATCTTTGGAACACAGCTCTAGCTTGCAATCTGGACCTTCAAGCTCAGTTTCTACCAGGGAAGCAAAACTTCCTGGCAGACAGTCTGAGCAGAAACCTTTCGGACCCACACGAATGGATGCTGGACACCAAAATATTCTAGATGATTATAGCAGTCTGGGGATGTCCTCACATAGACCTCTGCATCCCACCTCAATCAGCTACAGATTTTTTGCACCAGGACTTTCCACGAACAAGCTTGGAAAGTGGATGCACTATTATTCAGTTGGAGAAACCTCTCTGGATATGCCTTTCCGCCTCTTCCTCTTCTTCCACGGGTATTTTTAAAGATCAAACAGGACAAGCCCAAGATGATAATCTTGCTGGCCCCAAATTGGCCTCGACAGTTTTGGTACCCAACACTGAAAAACCTTTGTCTGGAGCCTCCTTGGGTTTTACCACAGACTCCAAACCTTCTGTCCCAACACCAGGGTCACGTTCTACTCTCCCATGTCAAAACTCTCAGCCAGGCGGCCTGGTTAATCCAGGGTCTTTGATTCATTCTCTCCTACCCAAGCAGGTTATGGATGTCATTTTAGAAGCCAGACGTCCTAGCACTAGAAAATCTTATGCAGGAAAATGGAAAAGATTTTGTTCCTGGATGCAGGCTCAGGATTCTGATCCTCTTCTTCCTAACATTCCTCTGATTTTACTTTACCTGATAGACCTCTTACATAAGGGTCTCTCACTCTCTTCCATAAAGATACATGCCTCTGCTATTTCTGCTCATTATAATACAGACCCTCCAATCTTTTCCCACCAGCTCATGAGACAGTTTCTCAGAGGAGCTAAGAACTTAAGGCCCCCTAGATCTCCTCCCATTCCTGCTTGGGATCTCAACTATGTTTTGGAAAAGCTCACCTTACCTCCTTTTGAGACTACTGCCACATCTGGCATCAAGTTTTTATCTTGGAAGACAGCCATCCTGTTGGCTCTGACCTCTGCCAGGAGAGTTTCAGATTTGCAAGCTATTATGGCTGTGGAACCTTATATTATTTTTCATCAAGACAGGGTGTCTTTAAGGACTAATCCTACTTTCATGCCTAAGGTGGTTTCCAAAGTGGCTTTAAATCAAACTATTCACTTGCCAACTTTTTTCCCCACTCCTAAAAAAAAAAAGGGGAAAGGATCTTACATTCCTTGGATGTACACAGACAACTACGTTTTTACCTGGACAGAACCAAGCACATCAGAAAATCAGAGCAATTGTTTGTTTCTTATGCTTCAAGTTCCCAAGGTAAAGCCATTTCAAAACAGACCATTTCTAAAGGGATTGCTCATGGAATCAGATTTTGCTATTCACACCATGGAAAGCAAATCCCAGGGAGTATAAGGACTCACTTTACCAGAGCTGCTGCCACTTCAGCTGCCTTCCTCAGGGGAGTTCCTACCAAAGACATTTTGGAAGCTGCAACTTGGAGTTCAGTGCATACTTTTTCCAAACACTACAATCTACCTCTCTACTCTAAGTCTAGGGCAGGCTTTGCTTCTGCAGTCTTGCAGGGCCTTTTAGCCGCCCCCCCCCCTACTTTATGACCACCTCCCTTTCATTCTGCTTTGGGATTCTACCCTACAGTCATGACTGCAACAGTGAAACACGATGAACATAGTACAGTTGTGTACACTTACCATAAATGTAGATGTTTGAGTGTCTTCACTGTTGCAGTCTGGGTTTCCCTCCCTCCTGTCCCCTCTTATTTTTTCTTTTGTGTGGTTCCTTTTTTCACCCTTCTTCTGAGGTGTATTTGCAAAGGGTATGGGACCTTACTCATTTTGGAACTCCTGACATCTGGGGCAAGAAAAACTGGAGAACATGGTGTCGGCTGTCAGCTTTGTACTCCTGGCACTCTGACGTCAGGGAGCATGGCTGAACAGCCGACGCCGGACCCAGACTTTGGGATTCTGGCCAACCGAGGACTGCCTGCCGGCAGGGGAGAACCCTACAGTCATGACTGCAACAGTGAAGACACTCTAACATCTACATTTATGGTAAGTGTACACAACTGTACTTTCTGAGTACATAACAGTTGTTGTCTTGTAAAGGTGGTTTTATTCTTAAAGGGGACAGTGACCGTTTTTAACACCTTGTAAATTGGAGATCTTTTAAGAAAAGTGGCCCTATAAGGCACTGAAAGCCATTTGGAATTTTTTAGCAAATTGCAGTGGTGTATCTGAGGGTTTGCTAATAGAACAAATCTGCAGATTTGATTCTCAGAAGTCTGTAGTCTGTGATTATTGTCGGCTAAATGCATAAAGAGAAAAGGAAGGCCATATTCAATTTTGGGTATTAAAATATTTTTAGCAGTGACCCAAAAGGAGGTGACTGATCCTTCAACGTAGTTTTAATTGAGCAAGGACTTTGTTACAAAATCTTTGTTTGATAAAGGAAAGGGTAGCGTCAAGTATTAGGCCTAGGTACTTCTGTGACATTGGGTATTCTGTTCCCATTAGGATCTGTTAAGAGAATTGAAGGAATATTGGGTGAATTTTTGGCCGAACGAAAGGCCATGACATTGGGTTTCTTGAGATTAATTAGCAATGTGTTAGTAGTAGACAAGGTATATAACTAAGTGAAATTGTCCTGTAACTTGGTTTGCAGCTGAGTGGCTGGTACTGGACTGTAGGAGCAGCATATCATCTGCATACATTATTAATTTAAGATTTGATAATTCCAGGGGCGATCATTAAAGAGAGAAAGGAAAAGAGGACCTAGCACAGATCCTTGTGGTGTAACTGTATTAAGTCTACTGGCAGTAGAGGCTGAGACATTGCTAGGGACTGTGAAGGTTCTGTCTCTTAGATAACTGCAAAACCAGCGGATAGTGCTATCTGCAAAGTTGAGTCTTTTGAGTATGTTGAGAAGAGAGGTATGGTTGACCATTGCAAAAGTTCTTGTGTAAAATAGAGACTTACAGTAATAAGTCCCACATTTAGGTTGCAATAAATGGTATCAGTGGCCATTACCAGAGTAGTAAAGGTACTGAAGGCACTGTGAAAGTCAAGTGCATCACATAACAGTCCATAGCAGTTAATCTGTTTAAGTAATTGCTTGTATAAATGTTTTTCAAATATTTTGGCAATAGGAGACATGGTAGAATAGGTCTGTAATCCTTCAACCCACTGAAAGAAATACTTTTTTTTTTCAGTTGCAAGCCTTAGGAAGGTGTGATGAAGATTGCTGGATTTAGATCTTGAATTGTTGAGTTTGAGAAGTAGTGACCTGGTCTGTTTTACTGACATTTCAGAAAAGTGGAAGATGGCTGCATAAGAGGTTAGAACGTATAGATCAGGGGATGAAGGTCCTTGTTTGTTGATAGAGGAATAAATTGTTTGAAAGACTAGTTATATTGGTTATGGTGGACTGCAAAAAGTGAGCATAGCCATTAGCAAAGGTGGAGTGATTAAATGTTAAGGGTTCAGTCTTGCTAGCTAAAGAGTTAATGTCCCTAAGAAGCATTTTATTCCTTTTCAGAATGCATTTGGTCGAGACAGTTTGCTTCCTGTTTCTGTCTAGGGTACAGGGCTTTTGCAGTATTTGTTGCAATTCTCCGTTTCTTTCCTAAATCTCAGGGAAGTGTGATGCAGCTCTGTGTTCCTTTTCCAGTTCTTCCAGGCTGAATCTCTGTCTTCGATTTTATTTTTAATATCCATTGAAATCTATGATCAACACTGTGATTTTTATGGCTCCTTTTTTATAATGGGGTACAGTGTGCACTGGATTGTGGTAAATTCCGCTCATTTCCCCTTCTTGAGTTTATCAAATACTAGAAGTATGTCTGAGCATTCTCTTGTTGTTTAGCGAAAACAGTGTTTCTGATGCTGAAGTTAGAACAGTGTTTGTTCCTTCCAGGCCTTCATCTGTGGGATATTTGAGTTCAAATCTGAAGCCTTTGTATTCATGTGATCAAGTCATGCTATAAAAAAATGATAGAGGCATTCATCATACTTCAGTAAAGAATATCTACAGCCTTTTCTCCCCTCTAGTAGGAGGGAAGTCACAAGCTTTTCATCTTTGTCAAGCTTTTCTGCCAGTTCATCACTGTTCTCCTTATCAATTGTCACTCTTGTGTTGGTACCTTTGAGGCCAGAATTCAGACTCTAGGCACTAGTGTTATGTTTAACCACAAAAAGATGAAGTCCAGGTATCAGTTTCTATAGGACAAATGCGCTTAAAACTTTCATTAAACTTGTTTGTTTTTATTACACTTTGTATCCTCTGGTGTTTTTAAATATTTGAAGGTGGACTTGCTTTAGTACTGGTGTTTACCCTGTTTCAATCTTTTTGGGGTTGTTGGTGTATGTAGGTCATTCCCTTTTGGAAGGTTTTCACTAGTGTCATATTGACAGAAGTTGTGGTATCGGGACTAAAGCCTTCAGATCTGATGTCATCATTGAACATAATGGGCCATTATTGATGTCACCAAGGTCAACTTTACAGTTTTTGGTGTCTGTCGATGAGTGTTTTGAGCCCTTTGTCAGATGTTGACCTATCAGGATTGAGTTCAGGGCTGATGCTGTCAGACTCCTTGTTGACACTTGTGAATATTTGTGGATTTCTACCACGTGTAATTGGATTTGCGCCGGTCAGTCCTGTGTGAGGCATCATCATCAGTCTCAGTGTAGATGATGCTGACTCAGTTTCATTTGCTGCCTTCATCACCTGTTATTGATTGTGATTTTGACTTCAGCAAGAAACCCTTCTTTGCCTAGCTCTTTGTCCATCATCGTTTGGAGCAGAATGGTGGAGCAGGAGGGCTTTTTGCAGGATCACTCCTACATATCCAGTTCTTTTCAGGCTTCTTCATTGCTCTTGGACCCTTCACCTCCAAGGCCCAGTAAGAAGCACAGATGCAAGAGGAGGTCTGTGGACTTTTCTTAGGAGTATTCCATCCCAGATATTGATGAGCACTGGGGCATTTGTTCCCCTCAGAAGACCACATGTTCATGGAGATCCTAAAAATGGTGAGACAGAAAAAAGGATTGCATGCAGACCTCATAAACACACATAATATATCCTGCAAGGGGCCTTCTGTAACACCCAGCCTTCTTCCTATTTGGTCTTCAAGTTGATAAAATTGTGTCCCTGGTCCTTTAGATAGCATGAGAATAGCCTGATATTTTGACACCCGTCTTCAGAAGGTCAGATAAGATCCTGCAGACTCTCAAAGACTGGATCTACTGGACAAAGACTTCAAAGTTATATTCCATTGTCACAGAGACAACCCTTTAAAAAGTTTTTACTCTGCAGATTCCTGCAGTCTAGCCAGTGGATAAAGAATCTAAAGCCATTAACAAATTTATGACATGAGTAGTCACATTTTTCACATTCACTTTACTGAGGATATCAAAGTGACTTTTTGAGTTCCCCTCTGAGACTGCACTTTTTAACCTGTCATAGGATCGTAGGATGTTACTAGGCTAATGGCCCTGGGGTCCTTACAAGCCTAGCCAAATATCAACCCCTGTTCCCAAGAGTGTCCGTTTTAAAGCAGACACTAAATTCAGCACCTATTTCCCTTATCCAGGACAGACACAGGTGGAGCCCCAGGGGTGAATTTGTGGTTACCCATCCAATTTTCCAAACTGCGCTTAAATAGGGTCAATGAGGGGCTCTGTTTAACATGAATTGGAAGCTGATTCCAAAGGTGAGGCAGCCTCTGGGAGACAAATCTGTCCCTCCAGCAGGTTCTGTTGAAATCACATACCAGGTTGATTCTTAGAGCGAGTGACCTGTGTGCCATTTGACTTGCAAATGTGCAGCATTTTCAATAAAGCAGGGTCAGGGATTGACCTATATGCAAGGCACAGATCGCCTCTGAGTAGGCTGACATAAGAGTAAAACGACAGTGATTTCAATGTGTCCCCGTATGACAGATGCTGAAGACCCTGAATTTTGTTTGTAAGGAACCTTTGTGGTGTCTCCATTTGCTGCAGGTACTCAAATTGAGCGTTGTACTCTATTACTGGACTGATGAGGGAAGAGTACTGGGGTTATAACCTCTTTTTTTCTGGAGGCAATGCCCTTGCTTATGAGATGAGCAATATAGAATGCCCTTTACTATTGTAGAGACATGGTGATCAAAGGTAATGTTGCTGTCCACCTGTGTGCCCAGATTTGTCACCATTGTATGCATGCTTTAGGGTATTACTGTTGATGTGGTAGTTTGCAGGAACATTACCCTTGCTGAAGGAGATAATGCATTTCTTTGCATTTAATTTAAGACCATAACTTGGCTCCAGTCATTTGTCTGTGTAAGTCCTTCTTGCAGGATGTTGACATCATTGAGGGATTCAATGACCGCTCCCAGTTTGCAGTCATCTGCAAACTTTGTCGGCCATAGACCTTTGTTTTTTGCCTGGACTTTGAAGTAGATTCTGAACAGTAGGATTAGAACAGATCTCTGTGGGGTGCCACTGATTACGGGTCTCCTACAAGAGATTGATTCACCTATTTTTAACTGTATGAGTTCTATCAGTGAGCCAGTTCACAACCCATCTGACAATATATGGGTTGATACCCAACTGGGAGAGCTTATCAATGATGCCTGAATGGGGGATTGCGTTAAAGGCCTTGGCCAAGTCCTGATAGACCATATGCACAGATTTATCCTTGTCTAGGGCTTTGGTGACTCTCAAAGAAGTCCACCAACTTTAACAGGGAAGATCTCTCCTTGACAAAGCCAAAGTGGGTGGTGGTCAAGCATTTGGAGACTTTCTATATCTTTGTTGATAAGGTCCATGATGATTCATTCTATGGCCTTCCAGATAAGGGTGGTCAAGCTAATAGGTCTATAGTTCCCGGGGTTGGTGGATAGCACCCCCTTTGTGTAAAGGGATGATGGTAGCTGTTTTCCATTTCTCTGGGACAAAGCCAATGCTAAGGTTGTGATTGAAAAGCGTTCCCAGTGTTGTTGCTAATTCCTGTTTTAACCCATGTAGAACACAACCTGGGATGTTACCTGATCCCACTGAGTCAGTATTTTTGGCCTTGGAGAGGGCATTTAAGACTTGCTTCTTAGAGGTACTAGGTGGTGGAGAGGTGGTAGGGATGCTTTCGGGTGTGTGTGGTTGGGACAGGGGAGTGAAGTTTCCACTGAACCTGTCAGCCAGCAGGTTTGCTATATCCGCAAGTTCTGTATATGTACAGTTAACTTACTAGTTCAGCGCAAATCTGGGATTTTCCTTTCAGGTTTTGGATGTAAATAAAGAACGCCTTACAGTTGTCCTTAGTTTGGGAAGCTAATTTGGATTCGTAATTAGCTTTGGAGGACTTCACAAGGAGTCTCGTTTGTTTAAGTTGAGGAGGAAGTGCTTCCTGTTATGAGAACTTTCCTTCCTACTCTTAGACAGCAATTTCTTCCTCTTGTTGTGCAGCCTGTTGATGGCAGATGTCCACCATGCAGGTTTGTTCCTCCTTAAGGATATTAATTTGGTCCTATCAGGTACTGCATAGTCGGTACAATTGTGCTGATGTTCATATAAGGCATTGGTGTATAACCCAGTGTAGGTATCCTTTCCATCTGTTGGGGGAGGGGCTATGAACGTATTTATTCCATCTTGTAAAAGGCTGTAATTAACCATGGAGAAGTTTTTCAGTCTAGGTGTGTGTGTGTGTGGTTACTTCTAACGAGATTGATTTTTGGTCACATCTCACCAGGAAGGGCAGTACACTGGGGATGGTGCAATGGTCCCCCCATGTTGGTGAGTACCAGATCCAGGATATGTGAGCCCCTTGTGGGGGGGTATCAATCAACTGATCCAGGGCATTAGAGTTAATGAAATCCAGGAACCTTTAGGCAAGTGATTTGGTGCACGTATAACTTACCCTGTCAGTGGAAAGGCAATTAAAGTTGCCCATAACCAGGGTGTTCAGTTGTATCTTGATTGATTTAAGTAGAACCAAGTAGGCTGAGTGGATGTCCTGATTCATGTAGCTGGCAGTGATGTGAAGAGGGGTTTTACTAAAAGTCAGCTGCACCTGAAGTAATTTCAGGGAATTACGCTGTGTAACCACTCTAGAGGTGTTTCTATCTTTAATGAGTAATGATATACCACCTCCTTTGTTTCTTGTTCCTTCAGTTTGTGGCCTGAATGGGTGGAAGGAAGTATAACCCGATATGGCTGGGGTGCTGTCTGCAGCCTTAAACTAGGTCTCTGTGACTGCACAAATACAGGATCTTCCAAGGTAAGGGCTGTTTTCCAGTTGGTGCAGTTTCAGGTTTAGACTCCTAGCATTTAGCAACATAACCTTGAGGTTAAATGTAGAGGGTATTTTTATCTCAGGAATTTTACTCTTGTGGCATTGCCTACAAAAGGCACTATGGGGGCAACAGCCTTTACCAGTAACTGAAATCCCAGGGGTGATAGATGACCATCTCTGACAAAGCATTGAGGTCTCCAAATTCCAATGAAAAGACAAACCAATAATCAAACAAAAAAAATCCCAAGGCTGCTCTTTACAAGTTTTCAAATTTTATTCATGAACTCACAAGGTTTAGTGCTTTCGTTCCTAAACAGGAAGTTCATCAGAACAATGTGACATTTAGTACAACCCCTTAAAATATTCAACCATGTCCAATAAAAAACAAAGTAAAAATCACATGCTAAAACAATACAAACATATGAAATAAAACACATTATACTATAATCCAATTCCACAATGTTTAAGCTTTAACACAGATGCCAATGAACACCAATTGTTTAAACCTGGTGGCACTAAGGCATTTAAATGGATTTGCCATTTTAATTCCTGTTGGGACAGGTGCAACTACCACCTTGCCCTGCACATCTTTTTTAACTTGTTGTATAGCAAGACACCCAAAAGTATGGGAGGGGTTTATATTAACATGCCTGTATAATGCATTGGTTGTTTTATGATTCCTGATATCCTGGACATGTTCATAAATATAATCTCGTAAGAGAAATTTGGTCTTAGGCCAACTATTGTTTATAGGAAGGACAGATCTTTTAAGCAGTTATTGGAGTTTAGAATACCGGCTAGGGTATTTAATAGGAGAGGTACTTTGAGGTGTGGCCATTGTCCACAATCTAAGTTCATTGTGGAGTCTGATACATTTATGGTTAAGAATAAAAATATAACATTGTTGGACATTTCTATTACACTAGCACTCAGTATATTTTGTACAGTGCCAGAATTGTCCTTACTATTGTGTGGGAAAAACGTAGACATGGTTGAATATGTAAAGGGTTGGTCTGAATGTCACATTGTTCTGATGAAGTTCCTGTTTAGGAATGAAAGCGCTAAACCTTGTGATTTCATGAAAAAATTTGAAAACTTGGAAAGCGCAAGCTTAGGACATTTTTTTTCATTTGATTTAAAACATTGAGGTCTGTTGACTATATCATCCCAGGCTGATAGATAATGGATCCCCTTAAAATGACACCAGAAACATAGCTAATTGCTGAAGTCAATAATTTTTTGTTTGTATTGTGGCATCATCCTAGGTGAAGGTAAAATGCTGCTTAAGGCTAGGGACATACCTGCCTGAGCCACATAATCGGAGAGCTCGGTCATGTCTGTCTTCATATAGTCCAGTGAAGTACATCTCAAGTCATTCACACCAACATGGACTATGACAGAGCCTTAACAATGCTTGTTGTTAAGAGACTTGAGTGCGGGTGTGATGCGGCAGATCCTGGCACCTGACAGTTGACTGCAAAATTTTCCTTATCCAACCTGGTGAGAGGGACATCTGTGTGTCTCTCAACAGAGTCACCTATGATTGGATATTTGGTTTTCAGCTGTGTCTTGGGGTCTTGTCTGATGAGACACTGGTGTGTGTAATATTATTTGTACTGTGTTCTACACTGGATGTATTATGTGAAGTTTGCTTGTGTTTGGGAGATCTCTGGTGTTTAGCTAAACTTCTTGTAAGGACCTCCGCATATTTAGGTTTATATGACGTTGGTTTGGTTGGCGCAGGAAGTGTGGTGTGCGTGCTGACAAACCTGCTTAGTGTCAGTTGTACTGACTGGTGAATGAGAGAGCCTAGATTTTAGGTTCTTAATATATGAGGATCTCTCACATACTGAGTTCATGTGAGCTTAGTAGTGGGTTGTCAATGTACATGAGGCAGTTGTTACATTGCCTCAAGATGCCCATTCGACCAGGGAGGATGGAGAAACTGTGGAAAATTGTCCATTCATAATGCTAGGTAAGCTTCATAATGCTAGGTAAGCTTACTGTGGTCAGAAGCAGGGTGAGGACTGGAAGGACCACGTAAGGTAGAGGACAGGAGAAGGGCTAGTGGGTAGGATCTGTGCTGGTACCTCAGGAGCTTCACTGAGTGCATCACCTGTTAGTGAGGCACAACCATGAGAACTCAAAGATGGAGCACCAGCAAAGGTACTGAGGGAAAGTTGAAGCAGTAATGTTTGTATGTATAACCACCAGTGGTAACCCCGTGTGCGCGGTAGTGCGTGATTGAGTGTTTCGGGCAAACACAAGGTTTATGTAGCAAACGGATTAGAACAAATTAACCAATAAAAATGCTCAAACTGAGCCCTGTTCCAGCAACCTTCAATTGGACAAGCTCTGACTGCACACTCTTGCCACAAGGGTGCAGGGAACCCTCTCCAACAAAAAGATAGCCTTGTTTAGTACTCAGGTTATCCAAACAGAGCTAGATTCAGCAATTCTGAATATAGTCCATGCTATAGCAAACAAAGTGCAAAAAAATGTAGTACCTAGAGAATTATGGTGAAGGCAGGGAAGACCTTTGTGATTGTTGGCATCAAACTTTAAATTCCCAATGCACATAATGTAGAGTGCAGTAGAGCCCATGTCAGTTTTGGTTTTGACATGTTCAGCAGCAGCAAAACAACTAAAGATGCATTGAAACTGCCTTGACTGTGGTAACTACCAGAATGGTCACCAGCAGTATGGGTATCATAGTCTTCTGTAAGGATGACAGTTGTCTAATCTTTGAGGTCTTGTCTGACCGTCCTACTTTAGTGGCAGTCAATGGCCATCTGTCTCCAATTAAATGTGTGGCTCACCATCATGCAAAAAAGTGGATTTGTATGATAATATCCAGAGGCTATATGATTCCTTTCATTTCCCCACCCAACTCTTACCGTCTCCCACTGTATGACATCCCACCCAGCTGAAGAGTGTAATTAAAAAAAAAAAAAAAAAAAAAGATGTCTTGAACCTCACAAAAAAAGCCATCTAAGAGATCCCAGTGGACTAGAAATGACTGTTATTGCTCTAAGTTCTTAATAGTTCTGCAAAAGCAACAATATTATAAGGCAATACTCTGTCTAATCAACCTTACTTTTATTCCCAAAGAGTTCATTTGCATGTTCCAGTCAATCCTTTCCCATCTGTCATAAGTAGACTGAGTTGTCTAGACTTCTCTGACACCTGTCTTCATATAAAGATTGCCAAGGAGTACAGGAGGTTTCTGCACTTCCAGGCAGGAGCCTGACACTAAATTCTGGACTTTTCTCTTTGATCTGACTTCAGCCCCCAGCCCCCCGGTGTTCATTAAATTCATGTTTACCATTACAGCAAACTACAGGCTGTGAGGGGCAAAGGTGATGACTGGCTTCTAGCCAGTCTAGTATGGAACAATCTAATTTCTGTGAGGAAGCAACTATTTAGTCTCTTCCAAACCTTCAAAGTCACAGTGAACATAATAAAGTACTAGGTGGGGTCCTATTAAGACAACATTCATTGGGTGCACTCTGGACACTATCTTCTCTCAGACAGGGTCCTCCCTTTACAGAATGTAATGCTTGAGGTCATTCAGTTCTACTCAGTTCCCACCTCACTATACTTAAAAGCCTTGGAAGTCCTGGCAGCAAGCATTTACATGGGTCTGAATGTGAGATTTTTTGCGAATTACAAATTTTAAAGGTTTGGTAGTCTGTGTTGACAGATCCCATGATGCAGCACATAAATGGTTCTAGCACTTCAGTATATCTTTTGAACTGGTGGATTTGCCCACAAAACTATACTGTGGGCAAGTCTTTTCCTAGTCTCCACCCATTGTAGTGGCGGTCACCATGAATGCTTCTTTGCTAGGATTGAGTATTGTCATCAACAGAAGGTGTTGACTGGATGAATATGGTCATTGACAAAGACCAGTCTGCCCATCAACATTTAGGAGATGGCATGTTTTTTTTTTTTTCTTTTACATTACAGGTTTTCCAGGACTGCCTCACTCAAGGCATAAGTACCATCCATCCACGACAAAATAACTGGTTTGGTAAATAAAAAGCAGGGAAGGATTTTTTTCCCATTCCTTTTTCAAGAGATGACTATGTGGGAATGGGATATGTCCGCCAACTGCTTTTTGATAGCAGTCAGATTCCTGGGGAAGGCCATTCTCCTTACAGACAGGCTCAGTTGCTGTTTACTGATGACATACAACATGTCCTTTATTTTTTAGTGGTGTGGAAGATCATCTTTTGCTAAGGGTGACAAGTGCCAAATGCTGCAGCTACTTTGCTCCTCATCCTCCTTCTGGAGGAGCATTCTAGGGATGCCGTTATCCAGAAATGGCCTCTCGGGATTACTTTGTTTTCCCTCATATTTCCAAATTCATTCAGAAACCCCAGGGATTACCTCAGTGTCACTGCTCGACAGAGGCACAGCAAAATAATGGGTATAGTTCCCCATACTAAAGGGGTGGTGTAAGCCACAAAACTATGGGCTAGGCTTGTAAATGCCCTCGGGCAGATAGCCTAGTATGAACCTATAAGAAAAGCAAGATGAGCAAATGCAAAGTCAGTCTTGTAGCCCCATATTGATGTCAATAAGTTTGGTTCCCTCTGCTTTGGCCTCATCTTTCAGAGAAGCCTCTGTGTCTGAGGCCCTTTAGAACCCTCCTTATCTATCTGTCCAGCAAGACTCACCTGTACCTTTACTTCTTATGTTGAACTGCATGATTTCTCCAATTATAGTTATGATTAGGGACCTTCATCATGCCCAGAAACCCAGTACTGGAAATGTGTACAAAAGTAAACTGACATTTCTCTTTCTATGCTACTTTCAAAGGTTTGGATCCTTTTATGCTCCAGTTCTAGCAGTTATAATCCGTTGCAGGTCTTTGGCACTGGATTAAACTCTTCTTCTGTTAATGTAAACCTATTAGCAATTTTGGACACTCATAAAGGTTCTTACCTACTATCATTAGCTTCCTTTAAAGTATGCATGATTTTTCTTAGAGAAACTTTACTTTCCTAACCTTCTATAAAGCATCCTGGAAAACATTTTGGTGGATATTTCTTCCACCAGAAGAGTTTCTGAATTACAAGATTGTGTCAGTCTTTTTCCAGAAGGTTAACATGCCTGTGTAAATTAATCTATCATTTATGCCCAAGGTATAAAGGGAGATGAGGCTCAGTCAGTTAACTTATTTTGTAACAAATTTCTCCTACTGAGGAAAATATTCATTACATTGCATGAATGTCCACAGGCACCTCAGGTTATATTTGGAAAGAACCATATCTAACACAAGGGATTCACAATTGTTCATGTCATTTTACAAAAAAAATAAATTTGGCACCAAAATCTCTAAAAATGACTTTTTTCTGGGTGGTTAAGTGGTTGACTATTGTGTATAAATAAAGATTTACTTTCTGTGTGTAGAGCTCACTCAGGGTATTGACTGACTGAGAGGGCTTTTTCAGAAACACGTTCTTGGATAATATCTGTACAGGAGCCATCCTCATCAACAACCCCCCCCCCCCTTTGCTTGAGTGCATACATGGTCTCCAGGAATTTACAAATTACATTTTTGTTTTGATCCACCTTAACTGCAGCATACCAGAGATCTGAAGAGGGAGCTTGAACACAGAACACTGCATGAAAGGGGAGAAGTTAGTAGCCTAGCAAGGTTTTTGGATGAAGAGCTGACTAAAGGCCTGTGACTTTATCCTTGTTGGTTCAGAAGGATTAACCTGCCCATCCATATCTAACAATGTCAATTTTCATCCATTCCTCAACAAATGGGTTTGGATCCAGTCCTCTGATCCAACTCGGCCGCTTTTTACAGCTCATGGATACTGGAAAGCTTTCAAGCTCCTCCCTTACCCATAATGCTTTAGTCCCCTACCATACCTCAAATCTCATTTTCCGCTTTCGTGCATGGATGTGGTCGTGGTTAGATCTCGAGCTTTAGTGTTGTTCTTTGTGAATAATGTAGGATATTTACATTTTATTACCCTTTCTAGTTGCGCTCACTAATATATGCCTCCCTTATCCTTCCTACACTTATGGGTGTAATTTAGTTTAACATTGTTGGTAATCTTTTCTTTTGCTCTTAAACTTTACCCTTGTGGTAACGTCTTTAATTATCATAGTTGGTAGTTTTTCACTTTTTTTTCTCTCTTTCCATTAAAAAAAGACTAATTTTCATCAGTATGGCTGAAAAACCTTCAAGATTTAAAAAAAATTTAAGATTGTGGGCATAAAATCCCTGTTTCAGATGCACACAATTCCTGTGTGTACTGTTTAGGCCCGGCTCATTTAAGAGAGTTTTCTGACATGTGTAAGGCCTTTAATCCACAGGCCTTAGTAGATTGCAAAAATAAACTAATTTTGAAAGTTTTTTCTGATTTCCTTTTCCTAATCTTAATCCGAAGATGAAACCTTCCAAGAAATTAGAGTAAAAGGAGTCCAAAAAGTGTCTGTCAGACCCTTCCGGATCCTCCACTCCTAGCTTAGATCCTACTGATGAACCACCTCTCACGGTGTCTAAGCAATCAGATCCAATTTCATTGGATCCAAAGACTAAACCCTCAGAACCAACAGCTTCTTAATACTGATCTGTATCATCGGATCCGACATGCTCTGAGCTGAAGAAGCTTCTTACGACCTGATATGCGTCATCTCTACATCCTGTTCCTTCCATCTTCCATCACCTTTCCTAAAGAGGCACCATCATTCTGGGACCCCTTCAGTGGCCTTCTCTTTTCATTCTTCCAGGAGTCTAACAGAAGCAGATGAGGATAGAATGATGAGAGTTTTCTTGGCAAAAATTCAGATGGGAGTTCTCCTGGCTCCTACCCCATCGAGTTGGAGACCTTTACCAGTACTACTCCACTTGTTTGTCACCTCTTCCAATCTGCCCTTTGGCTTTGGAGCTCCTGGATATGAGATTTCTGGAGCAGTCCGTGTTGGACCCCAAAATTGTCATATCTTCTGCTCCAATACCTTCTCTGAATGGACCGACTCTGTGTGTGTGTTGGAACCATACAACTCTTGGAGCTGTAGTGGTTTTGCCAGTTCTGAAATGTTGGAGTCTATTACAAAGCCTTCGGGTCAAAGGGAGCCAATGGTCCAGAAGCATGTCGTCTTGGTACCGTAGGCCTTCTCCTCCCCAGGGCATTCTGCATTTGAGGTAGTGAGATAATGTCCTCTACTTCTAGCGGAAGGATGACCCCCCCCCCCCCATTTGTCTGCCCAATTTCATATGTCTTTATGCCTTGAGCCTCAACACTGTACTCCACAGGGACAGCCAACCCAAAGTTTCATGATACCCAGCTGAGTATACTCATACCTTCTGATAATTCTTTGGAACATAGGTTCATAGGTAGGTACTAGGCTATCGGCACAAGGGCCTCCTGCTGAACAAGACCCTAAGAAGAGAAAGTGCAAGACGAGGAACTTAAGCTCTCCTCAAGAGTCTGTCATGAAGATACTGATTTTGATGAGGCGGAAGGGTCCCCAAGATCACCACCTGATGACATCTCCTTTGGAGACATTCTGGAGATCCTCAAGCAAAGGGGTGGTTGGTATACAGATAACCCTTTCCAAGAGGACTTCAGTATTCCTGGAAGCCTTTGGGTCTGGCCCATCTATCTGCTGGGTGACTCCACTCAACGATGAGCACATTGATTTGATCTCTAGGCGGGCATGGAAGAAAGCTGACTCTGAGCGATCCTCAAGAGACCAGACAAGATCCTGGCACCACCGAAAGGAGCAGAGTTTTGGAGTAAAGGAGTACCAGTAGATGCCATGGTCGTAGCAGTGGCCACAAGGAAGGAACTCGCAGAACAGAGTTCATCTGTCCATCCCCCTAACAGAGAGTCTAGGGTGTTGGACAGATTTGGAAAGCTTGTATATGCTTCAGTGACTTTTGCACGTAGGTCGCTGAATTATTTGGCACACACTACCAGACTTCAGATGGATTTGATTAAAAGACTCTCTCTCCGGGACCTGCAGTCCATTTCAAATTTGTCCATGAGGCTCATTTCACATACAGCTGAAGGTACCTCAAGGGCAGTGGGTTCAGTCATTTCCATTAGAACACATGCTTGGATGTGCTTGTGTGATTTCGCAGAGGCCTTCATCTTCCTTCATCAGTGCTCCCTTTTACAGAAGTTTTGTTTGGCTCAAAAGTTAGACACTATCTAGGTATGAGAAGGATGGTGAGACCCTGTCTACATTGGGAGCATGTTTTTTTGACCCCTCAAAGAACCTTCTCTAGGAATCAATGAGGTGGTTGAAAAATGTGGTTGTGGAACTCCCAGGGTTCTTTCCATGATAGCCATGGAGATAGTTCCCTCAGGGGCAGAGGGGGGAACTAACAGAAGATGCTGCCCATGAATCAGAGGAGACGTGCAGAAACAAGTATCTAGGGACACTTTCCCTGACGGATTCTCCTGAAAGTAGGCCCAATCGTCCAACTCTGGAAACAGTCGGGAGTTGTTTATCCCTGCACCAGAGCGTCTGGCTAGAGATTACAAAAGATTCATGGGTGCAGAGGATTTCCAGTGGTTATATAATACCCTTTTTCCTACCACCCCCCCCCCCCGATAATAAACAAAATCCCTGATGTTCCACCCAATCAGACGGAAGCAGCAGCACTAGCGATAAACAAGCTGCTAGAAAAAAAAGTCCTCCAAGAACTCCCCCAGACCAGAGAGAGTCCAGAACTTACTCTAGATTCTTTCTAGTGCCAAAGAAAACATGACTGGAGACCAGTTTTGGATCTCGGCAATCTGAACAAGTCAGTTCAGTACACCAAGTTCCAGATGGTCATGGTTCAGTCAATTCTGACTTTTCTGCACAAGGATGACTGGATTTGCTCAGTAGATCTTCAGGATGTGCACTGTCACATAAAAATGAACAGATGATCCAGAAGATACCTACGCTTCTGGCTGGGAGCAAGTCATTACCAATTCAGAGCTCTGCCCTTTGGCCTCACTACAGTCCTCAAGGTGTTCACCAGATGCATGGCAGTAGTCGCAGCTCACTTGCAACTGCTGGGATTCCGGGTGCTTCTGTTCTTGGAACAGGCATCTTCTGGTAAAAGCACCAGATATGTACTCCAGCTTTGCTCTTATCTAGGAATCACCCTCAATCACAGCAAATCTTTGCTATAACCATCTGAAGTATTAGAGTTCATAGGTTCTTTGTTCAATATGGTATCAGTGACATCCTCCCTTCTCTTGCCAAGGGTACAAACTATTCGACTTCAAGTCAAAAAGATAATCCAAAATTCTTCTGTATCAGCTTGATTGATTCTACAAGCTTTGGGAATAAATGTCTGCTGCAATAGTTCTGTTTCTATTAGCAAGATACCATATGAGAATTCTTCAATGGACTGTAGCAACTCAGTGGTCTATTCTGCACCAACCTATCTCCACCCAGATTAGAATAACTCAGGCATGCAAAATAGTACCTGTTGTGATGCACTTGGTTAGATCAGATTTTACAAGTCTGCCCCTTCATTCTTCCTCAGCCTAAGGACATAGTGACCACGGATGCTTCCCAAATTGGGTGGGGGAGGGGGCACTTATTGGGAAGTCCAAGGCACTTGGTCCCTTGAAGATGCCAACATGCTTATCCATGTCCTGGAAATGAGAGCAGTACTGCTAGCATTGCAGGCCTTTCAAAACTCGCTCCCTTCCAGGACTATTCCGATTCAGACGGACAATATGTCAGTGGTTTTGTACATCAACAAAAAGGAGGAACCAGATCTTACCCCTTGTGTCGAGAAGCTCTGAGTGTGTGGTAATGGGCGATCTGATCTAATCGATTTCTGATAGCAATGCACATTACGGGGAAATCCAGTGTGATAGCAGACAAGTTAAGCAGGTCCATTGTATTGCATCAAGAATGGTCTTGCATCACAAAAATTGCGGTAAAGGTATTCTGCCAATGGGGCCATCCTTGCTGTGACCTCTCTGCACCTCCCCTTAACAACAAGTGCAGCAGGATCTTTGCCCTGATCCCCCAACTGAGGGAATCGCCAAGAGACACTCTCCTCCATGATTGGCCCCCTTGGTCTCCTTTACGCTTACTCCCCCAACTCCTCTAATTCCCAACTTTCTTCAGAAAGCATCCCAGTTGAAGAGCACATTCATCCTCATTGCACCTTATTGGCCTCATCAGATTTGGTTCCCCTTTATTTGGCCTCCTCTAGTTCGCTCACCATGGATTCTGGATCCAATTCCAGACCTCCCATTTACCTGAAGGGCATGATTCACCTGGACATTTCAGGCCTAAAGTTGACAGCATGGTTTCTCCACTTCCATTGATAGCCAGACAACCAAGGCTTTCCTCCCTGTACGTTGCATTCTTTTGTCTTTCCATGAAGTTTCCATTTACTTCTGTAAATTTTTATAGTGGAAAAGATTTGCTTTTTGGGCGCAACAAGGAGATGATGAACCTTTTTCAGCATGTTTTGGCTGCAATACTTAATGAAGGGGCTAGCTCCTCGACTGTTAAGTACAACTAGCTGTCATTTCTAATTTCTACATAGCAATAAGTAATTCTTCCTTAGCTTTATTAAAACTTTGTAAGGCCTTTATAAATTAACTTTTCTTAGACCTCACTTTTAAAGATCCATCCCCTCCAAGGGATTTGAATTTAGTATTACAAGCTTTAACTCTATCTCTATTTGAACCATTAGCAAAGTGTGAACTAAAATTTTTAGCCTGGAAAGCTATATTTTTAATAGCTATAACTTCTGCTCGAAGAGTCTATGAACTCCAAACCCTATCTTCTAAGTCTACTTATTTAATTTTCCGTAAAGATGGGGTAGTGTTACGAATCAACCCATCCTTCTTTCCTAAGGTAGTGTCAAAATCCAATATCAATCTATCTATTAATCTTCCATTTTTCTTTCTACATTTCAAGAACAAAGGAGAATACATATTGCATTCATTGGATGTTCACAGACAGTTACATTTCTATTTGCGTAGAACAACAAATCTGAGAAAAACATGTCAATTTGTTTCATTTGTGTATTCAAACTTGGACAAACCTGTTATCAAAGTAACTTTAGCCAAATGGAAAGCTGATTGCATTTCCTTTGTCTACAACAGACTGGGTTTGTCTTTGCCAAAACCTTTGAGAGTCCATTCAACCAGGTCCATGGCAACATCATCAGTATTTTTAATCAGGTTTTCCATGGACAATATCTGTGTGGCTGCAACTTGTGATAATCCTCATACTTCTATTATTTTTACAAATTGGATCTCGTTTCAAGGGGAAGAGCAGTCTTCAGCTCAACAGTGCCAAGGAATATCCTTCCTTGAAGTCCTCCAAGGATTCAGGTAGCTGGGGACTCTCCCAATTGTTGAGGAATGAATGAAAATTGACAATGTCAGATAAAGACGTTATGTGCTAACATAACTTTCCATCTGTTTGGTCCATTTTCATTCTTCCTCCACTCCTGTCCCTCCAACCCCCATACCATTTTCTTTGTGACTTCTGGAAGAATGAGAAGATCGTAAGGGGAACCAATGTTCCTGCCTTTGAGCTCCAGATATCGGTTTCTAATATGGAAATCAAGTCAGAATTGAACATATAACTGGCAGCAGCAGAAAATGCATGGGCAAACTACAGTAACTGAATATTGTTTTTCGAATGTTGAATTTCCAAGGATCCCTGGGATCTTCAGTATCCTGAAGATCCATAAGAATATGTTTGATCCCCTTTACGCCCAGGTAAACAGCTTATATTCTGAAAACATCATTATACTAGGAATAGATTTTGTTGATTTACTTTCGGTCATACCCCACCAGTGTGGAGTGGATTGGTTTTGTGATTTCTTTTATACTAAATAGGTTGGATACCAATGATATTGTTGTCCTTAGAACCTCGATGGAGGCAATTTTAGATAATTACATATGGTTTGAGGGAAGTGTTTATTAACAAAAAAAACGGTATAGCTATGGAGGCAGCATGTGCCCCCATTTTTGTAAATATCTTGTTTAGCACACTGAGAGAAAAATGTTGCTCTTGACTCTGAATTTAAGGATGCCTGGACAATATATGGACTATTTCTGGATAATGGTCCTTTTTTGGAAATATACAGAGGCTAGACTGCATCAGTTCTTCCAGTATATTAATAACTCAACAATTTTTTTTGAAATGTACTTTAAATATATCCTATGACCATTTATATTACCTGGATATTAAAATCTCCATTGATTAGGTAAATATATGTTTTGTGAGTAATCTTTACAGAAAACCAACTGATTCAAACCATTTGCTCTATTACAATAGTTGACATCCTAGCTATTAAAAAAGAGCCTTAGTTAAAGGACAGCTGGTCAGGTTGGCGAGAATGATCTTGTCATTAGCAAACTTTTGTGGAAGGGGAAAAATTAAGGTCTATGTTGCTTAACAGATGACACTTTAATCCCTTTTTGGAAAAAGTTTTTAATGAGGTGTACAAGAAAAGGGTGGAAATTTTTTATAGATCATTACTAGGGACCAACAGCAAAGAGATGTCGAATTCGAGGTTCAGTGATATTAATTTTCAAAAGGGATGTAGCCTCACTTTTAATAATGACTCAGATGCAATTAGACACATATTGACCCAGTGGAAAATTTTTAAAATAGGAGGAACTGACCAATCTCCGATAGGAAAGGGGCCAAGATTCACCTTTAGAGGGGACTGGAATATTAAAAAAAATACTTAGAGCACGTGAACAAGCACAAAACGAATTAGGGTAATAAGGGATGTATGTTTAAATGCGGTTGTTCTCAATGCCCTTCAATTATAGAAGGTGACAGTGTGTACATCTGGAGGTATGGTAGTCAAATGCCTCAGGAAATGCAACTGTTACTGTAAAATGGTTGTTTACGTTGCTTTATGTAAGTAATGTAATATGTTAAGTTGTCAATCTTGCCTTCATTCTTGCTGGATGGGTTTGGAGCCGAACCTCGGCTCCGACTCGGCCTATTACTAAAGCTCAAGAGCTATTTTTACCGGCTCGAGGCTATCCTATGTCCCATAATGCTAGGCGTCGTATACCCAGATCTAGTTTGCCGCTTCAGCTACGAGGTTGCGTCTTTTTGCCGGCTCCAGGTTGTATTAATCTTTTTCTTGTATTTAGTCAGTTTTTTGGTTCTAACCTTAGCCATAGTTATTCCTAGTTCCTACCCTATAGATCCCTGTTTAGAATCTCCTCTTAGGTAGTTTTTTTCTTCAGTTTTCCCCTCGCTGAGTAGTTTTTCTGCCCGTCATCCTTGTTTCAGGATGTCGAAAGAAACCAAGGTCTCTGGCTTCAAGAAGTGTGACTCGTGTTGTCAGAAGATGTCTTTGACAGACTGTCACACTTCTTGTGTATATTGCTTGGGCCCTCTGCACCTGCAGGACTCTTGTTCTGTCCAACAGTCCTGCAGGGAACGCAGAAACAAACTTATTTTGAGAGGCTTGTTGAAGCCTGAAGGTTCCCCGGCTAAGCCTTCGTGGGGTAAACCTTCCAAGCCCGCCAAACCATCGGCTCCATGTTCGGAGCCATCGCTGAGTGGCGCTACTACTACTACCTCTGCATCGGTTCCGGCCGGAGCCGTCTTCGAGCAGAAAGTGTTCCAGGTCTCCTTCCCTGGAAACTGTCCATTCGGCTCCGAAGTCTCCCTTGTTATCCGAGCGGAGTCACAGGTCCCATTCCTCTCGGTCTTCCAGGCCGTCTGATCATGACCTCGAGAGGGTGGTTAGCAGACTACTTAAGTCGCAGGCACTGGCCAAATGTTGCATAGCCCTCTGCTATCACTACTACCTCTTAGATTTCTCCTGTGACTCTTCCTTTGAGTTCGGAGCCAGAGATTGTAGGGGTCGGGACAGTCGGAACGTCAGAGCAGATACCACTTTTCGGCTCCCTCGTCGGCTCCGATCTCTTACTTGGTTCCATCCTTGGAGGGATCCGGGTTCCGGGACTCCCTCGTCGGTTCCGAGGGGGCGAGTGGCATCGGACCTTTGTCCGACCCCATTCTCCCACTCGGAGCCTCGGTGCAGGTGAGTTCGGCCCCATCGGCCTCGGAGCCATCCCTCTCTGTGCCGGGAGGAGTCCTTGTCTCTTCGGAGCGGGGACCCCCTTCCCTGCCTGATAGGGGCGCCTTTGAGGTCATGAGGAGTGTGCTGGCCCCTGTGCCTGCTCCATGGTCGGCTCCTTCGGCTCCTCCCTCTATGGTGCCTGCTTCAGTCTCTATCTGTCCTTTCGATCCTGAACGTGGAGAATCGATGCTACAGGTAGCCCCATTGGGTGTATCCTCCTTTTCTGAGGCCTCCCCTGATCCTTCAGGGGAGCTCCCTCGAAAGAGAAAATGCAAGAGGAAGCATATAGACTCCCCTGAGTCAGTCACGTCTGACACCGACTTGGATGTGTCAGAAGGGTCCCCAAGGTCCCCCTCTGAGGATGTCTCCTTTTCTGACATCCTGGAGATTCTTAAGCAGAGGGGAAACTGGTCTGCCCTTAACCCTTCCGAGGATGAGTCGGTGTACCTGGATGCGTTTGGTTCCCGCCCTTCCACCTCCTGGGTGTCTCCGCCTTTCGACCCACTCATGGATGTGGTGGCTCAAAAGGCGTGGATGGCTCCGGATACTATGGAACCAACTCCCCGGAGGCCTACAAAATTTATTACAGCCCCTTCTGACAAGCAGTTTCTAACTAAGGGCGTCCCTGTTGATGCCATGGTGGCAGCGGCGGCCACTAAAAAGGAGTTGGCTGACCCTTCAGTACCTATCCATCTTCCTAATAAGGAATCTAGGACTATGGACAGGTATGGCAAGCGGATGTTTTCTTCAGTGACCTTTGCTATGCAGTCGCTGAATTATTTGTGCCATTTCACCCGTCTCCAGAGAGACCTTCTCAAAGAACTGGGTGATACCTTACAGGACCCATCGGCTACGGGGTCTCAGGAAAAGATCAACTCCCAGCTGGGGACCCTGAACTCTATTGTCAACTCCTCCATGCGGCTCATTTCCTATGCAGCCGATGGAGCGAGTAGGGCTGCAGGCACGGGCGTTGCTCTAAGGAGACACGCCTGGATGCGGCTTTGCAATTTTGCTCACCCCTTCAAGGCATCCTTCACTAACACCTCATTTGATGGGTTCTGCCTTGTTTGGACCTCAAGTGAAGGATACATTGACGAGGTGCGAGCAGGAAGGCAAGACTCTCTCTGCCGTGGGAGTCCGTTTTTCTACCCCTTCTAGACCCATACCCTAAGGGTCAGAAGAGTGGGAAAATGTGGTTCCGCAAACCTCCGGGAGTACTGCCTGAAGCATGTGGTGAGCTTCCCTCCAGAGGCAGAGGAGGGAACAATAATGGACGCCGCCCGAGGGGCAGGGGGGGTCCGCAGAATCAGGGTAGCAGAGAACCATTCTCTGGCAAACCCTTCCAGCACCCCCTGAGGAGCTGCCCGACTGTCCACCTTCGGAGGCAGTCGGGGGAGGTCTATCGCTGTACCCAGAAGCCTGACATTCCCTCACGCAAGACAAATGGGGTACGGTCGATCATATCCGAGGGTTACAAAATTCCCTTTATTCACACCCCACAACAGCCAAAAGGGCCCCTTCCTGACATTTCACCCAGTCTGAGGGATCAAGCAGCACTAGAAATTTCAAAGCCGCTAGAAAAAACAGCCATCCAGCCAGTCCCAGCAGACCAGCAAGGATCCGGAGTCTACTCCAAGTTCTTTTTGGTACCAAAAAAGACAGGGGACTGGAGACCTATTTTGGATCTCAGCAGGCTGAACAAGTCTGTTCAAAGAACGAAATTCCGGATGGTCACGCTTCAGTCCATTCTACCCTTTCTGGGTCAGGACAATTGGATGTGCTCTATAGACCTTCAGGATGCGTACTATCATATCAAAATGAACAGGCGCTCCAGGAGGTTTCTCCGCTTCTGGTGGGGAGCCAGTCACTACCAATTCAGAGCCCTGCCCTTTGGCCTCACCACAGCCCCCAGGGTGTTTACGAAATGCATGGCAATGGTTGCGGCTCACCTGAGGACAAGGATTCCAGGTGTTTCCATACTTAGACGACTGGCTCCTTACTGCCACCACCAAGCGTCACCTACTCCATTCCAGAGATTATACCCTCCAAATTTGCAATGAGCTAGGTATCTCTATAAACTCCGAAAAGTCTGCCTTGTCAATCTATTACCTTCATAGGCGCCATTTTAAACACTGTGGAACTGTCAGCAAAACTGCCTGTACAAAGGATTTCAGACATTCACGATCATGTTCAAATCCAACTACAAGAGAGCAGAGTCCAGGCCAGATTCGTACTAAAAACCCTAGGTCTCATGGCAGCAGCCATCACATTACTCCCCCTAGCTCGCTTTCACATGCGGATCCTGCAATGGATGCTGTTTTCCCAGTGGTCTTTTCAACAGCTTCCAATGTCACACAGCATTCTAATCACTCAGTCATGCAAAAGGCACCTTTCGTGGTGGATGGTCTCCCCTCAGGTTCTTCAGGGCAGACCTTTTGTCCTTCCTCCTCCTGTTGCTACTGTGAGAGCGGATGCCTCCCTGATCGGGTGGGGGGGGGGCATTTTAAGGGCAAGACAGTCCAGGGCACATGGCAACCTTTCGAAGGCCACCTACACATAAATGTCTTGGAAATGAGAGCGGTACTTTTAGCGTTGCAGGCCCTTCAAGACTCTCTACCCACCGGGACTGTTGCAATTCAGACAGACAATATGTCTGTAGTGTGGTACATCAACAAGCAGGGCGGAACCAGGTCCTACCCCCCTATGTCAGGAAGCACTCAGACTTTGGTAGTGGGCGATCTCTTCTCAACGGTTTCTGGTAGCGACGCATATCCCCGGGAAGTCCAACGTCATAGCGGACAGGCTGAGCAGAGCCATTCTTATGCCCCACGAGTGGTCTCTCAACCAGCTAGTAGCGGAAAAAAATTTTAGAAGGTGGGGTCAGCCTTGCTGCGATCTTTTTGCAACCCCTCAAAACAGCAAGTGCCAAGACTTATTCACCCTCTTCCCCCCCAGAGACGCTCTAGTCCACGATTGGCCCTGGGGTCTTCTGTATGCTTTTCCCCCTTTTCCCTTAAAGCAGTTGCTTTCTGGATTAACTGAGTAATTGAGATCCAGAATGATCCTTGTTGCCCCTTACTGGCCTCGACAAATTTGGTTTCCATTCCTGCAACGTCATCTACTAGATCAGCCCTGGCATCTGGTCCCAGCACCAGATCTTCTCACACATCAGTCGGGCGGGCTGCATCAATCTCTCAACCTCACAGCTTGGTTGTTCCACTTCCAACCCTAGCCAGGCTTCCCTCAATCTCTCATTCAGTTCGTGACATCATCCTCTCTTTGCACAAGTCTAGTACCAGAAAGACTTATGCTAGCAAATGGAAGCGTTTCTCTCTTTGGGCAGGGGAGAAGCAAGGTGACCCTTTTACAGCTCCTGTCCATACAGTTTTAGAGTTTTTGGCAGAACTTTTTCAAATGGGTTCTTCTTCAGCCACCATCAGAGTTCAGCTGGCAGCTATTGCAAATTTTCATGTTGGATTGTCAGAGACCAGCATTATGTCACACAAACTTTGTAAAGCCTTTCTAAAAGGAACCCTCTTACTTAGGCCCCCGGTAAAAGATCCTCCCCCACTATGGGACCTAAATTTGGTGCTGTTGTCTTTAATTCTCCCTCCCTTTGAGCCTGCGGCTTCCTGTTCATTAAAGTTGCTCTCTTGGAAAACTCTGTTCTTAGTAGCCATCACTTCAGTGAGAAGGGTATCGGAACTTCAAGCCCTTTATGTTCGCCCTCCTTACCTTGTTTTTCACAAAGATAGAGTGTCACTTAGGACTAATCCGTCCTTTTTACCCAAAGTACTCTCTGAAAAAAATCTGAATCAGACCATCGATCTTCCTGTCTTCTTCCCGCTTTATACCAATAGGTCTGAATGGAAGTTACATTGTCTGGACGTTCACCGTCAATTACGCTTCTACCTGGATAGAACCAAGCAGACGAGGAAATCAGAACAGCTCTTCCTGTCTTACACGGAAGGGAAGCAAGGCCTGCCAGTTTCCAAAGTAACCTTGTCCAGGTGGTTGACCTCTGTTATGTTGATTTACCAGTTGAGGCATAAAGAGCTCCCTATTAAGCCCAGAGCTCATTCAACCAGAGCATTAGCTTCTTCAGTAGCCTTTCAGGCAAAATTGCCAATGGATTCCATTTGTGCAGCGGCCACATGGGCCTTTCCTCATACCTTCATTTCTCATTACAAGCTGGACATGACCTCTAGAAGTCGGGCTGAATTTTGGTTCCACTGTACTCGAGTCTGTTCCATTGAGCCACCCAGGACTAAGGTGCTAGGGACACTGTCCCATCCAGCAAGAATGAAGACGAGATTGACAACTTAACATTGAGAAATTATGTACTTACCATAATGTTCCATGTTAGTTGTCTTCTTCTCGCCTTCTTTCTTGCGTCCCACCCTCCATCCCTCTAGCCTGGCAAGACCGAGAGTATCTTCTGAGATGTGTTATCACGAGTGTTATCTCCTTAGCTACCTCTCTTCCTTCTCTTGGTAACTGTTATAAGAGTTTTATATATGTGTGTGTATGTGTATATATATATATATATATATATATATATATATATATATATATATATATATATATATATATATATATATATATATACACAAGAGCTTAGAGATATATATATATATATATATTTTTTATGACGCCTAGCATTATGGGACATAGGATAGCCTCGAGCCGGTAAAAATAGCTCTCGAGCTTTAGTAATAGGCTGAGTCGGAGCTGAGGTTTGGCTCCGAACCCATCCAGCAAGAAAGAAGGTGAGAAGAAGACAACTAACATGGAACGTTATGGTAAGTACATAACTTCTCATTTTTCTACACTGGAAAAACTGAAAAGGCCATAAGAGTGAGGATATAACACTTAAGAAACATGACTTGAAAAATGCACTCTGGAGATGCATCCAGAATCATGATGGGCATGTTTTTGTATTGGACTTTCAGTATGATTTAAGGCGTGGCCCTTTAAAAATTATATTAGAAAAAAAAGGAAACAGAATGGCAGTTAAATTTATTTATTTATTTTTTTATATTTTTTTTATTTTACATTTGTTGACCGGGCTAGTCTAGCTGGATATATTTCCATTTTCAGTAGAGGTCCGGGGAGAAAAGCTCCACACAAGATACAACAATATAACATGTAAGTAAAAAGCTAATTATTAACAAAATCTAACAAAAAAAGACAAGCCATACAGAACTATAGTAGACAGAAAATACTAAGTCAGTAACAGAGCATATTAATTAGTGGAATAAAGGGTGCACCAAATTAATAGGATCTAAAAGAAGAAAAATATTAGAGTACAAGAGACGAGAAGAAAAGAGGGAGTAACATAAAAGAAGAGAGGAAGAGGCAGTAGGAACAGTCGAAAGGTGAAAAGACAGCAGAGAAGACAAAGAGAAGAGAGGGGAGAAAAAGAGAGAAGAAGGTCCGAGCATAGAAGGAGCCCAAAGGCAAAGGATAATCTTGGTAGTAGCTTACTGAAGTTAGATGTAAGAGTAGAAGAAACGATAGAGGTAGAGTGAAGAAAGTTAGTCTGGAGTACTACAAGAACAAAGCCAGTGTTCCTGGAAGTACAGTTTGATTTTATGTTTGAAGATAGGTAAAGAAGTGATCAGTGTTATATCCTTAGGTAACAGATTCCATATTCTACCTACAGAATTAGTGAAAAAAGAGTCGCCGGCTGAGTTGTTGGACTTTATAGATCTGGCCAAGAGTTTACAAGAGGATCGAAGGGAGGTAAGATTGCTATAAGGGATTAAAAGTTGTGAGAGTATAGGGGTGTTATCAGGTTGGTGCAGTATTTTGTGGGCAATAGTGAGTTGTGAGAATACAAGATAGTTTTGTAGTTCTAGCCAGCCTAAAAGTTTCAAATTATGACAGTGATGGGTTCTGAAAGGGTTGCCAGTGGCGAAGCGGGCAGTGTTGTTATAGCAAGAAGCAAGTTTGCTTAGGTTAGCTTTCGGGTTGGTGAAGATCGGAGAGGCATAAAAGAGAGTGGATATAAGATGGGAGTGGGCGATAGTAGCCCTAGTAGATGGGGTTAGAAAGGGTTTAATACGGTATAAGGATCCTATTTTTCTGTTGACTGATTTGATGGTGGTGTTGATGTGTTGATCAAAAGTGAGATTATCGATGGTTATTCCTAACAGTTTAGTTGTAGGGTCAGGAGAGATGACAGTGGCGTTGTTTGACAGGATGGTGAAATTTAATTGGGAGGTCTGAGTGGTTGGGGAGAAGAGAAGAAGTTTAGTTTTTTTAGCATTAAGAAGGAGGTACCATCTAGTAAACCATGTTTCTACTGTATTGAAGATATTTTGAGTTAGTGAGATTAGATCAGAAGAGGAAGATGCTGAACAGATAGTGGTAGAGTTGTCAGCGTATTGAATGCAGGTAGCTTGAGGGATTACTGAGTGAAGATCATTAATATAGAGGGAGAAAAGAAGTGGACCAAGAATAGAGCCCTGAGGGACTCTGATGGAAATGGGTAATAATGAGGAGATGTGGTTATTCCAAAGAACGGCTTGCTGTCTATTACTCAAATATGAACTAAACCATTTAATGGCAAGGTTATCAAAAGAGAGGGATTCAAGGATGTGAATTAGACGAGTGGTTGACCATATCGAAGGCTTTGGAGAGGTCAATGAATAGAGCAGAAGAGAGAAGGTTATTGTTGCGATTCCTATTGATAGTGTCTACAAAGGAAAGGAGGGCAGTGGTGGAGTGAGCCCTCTGGGCGAACGGAGCGGGATACACAAAGTAAACCAAAGAGGAAGGAAAAAAAATTATCAGAGAAAGCTAGCTGAGTCCAGGTAAGTAAGGTAGTTTGAGGAGAGGGTAAGAGAGGACTAAGGAAAGGAAGAAAGGGATAGTAATGGGAAGGGTGAAATAGGAAGAATTAAGTAGGAATAAAAAACTAGTACAATAAATATGGATGCGGAAAAGGAGACATCTAGTGGACAAAGCAGAGATTACAATAAGATTCACTGGGGCTTTCTGGAAGTAAGAATATACTACTGGGAAAGAGGGCACAAGTTAAGTAAAAGTTAAGGTACGGAGGGAAAGGAAATAAAGGAGCAAGGGGGGGGGGTTGCTGCTGGCAAGCTTGACTGGGAGCTAACAAATAGCTTAGCAGGGTTAAATTGGTTACAAAATTACAAGTCCAAGATATAGGCAGACATACTTTCTTGATATCTTGAGGTAGGGGGTTGCGGAGGAAGGCTAGGTTTTAGGATTTTCCAAGGGCAGTTGGCAGAAAGTAGACTAGCAGAGTTAGTAGAGGGATTCCACCCAGGCAAAAAACACAGGGTATATCCAGGAGGAGGCTAATACAGGAGGAAAGAGGTGGAGAAAATAAAATAAAGTTAGAGAAAAATAATAATAAAAACACAATGCTTCTAGGGCAGTGCAGAATTAACAGGTTATTCCAGTCATATAATTTAAATTATAACACACAAAAATAGCAGTGACAATCAGGCAAGGTCAAGCAGTTTCCTTAATAGCAGTATATGTTTAGGCACAGCATACAGTACAGAATACACAGAGTTAAATGGCTACTGCCAGCTATAACATATACATCTCCACAGTAAGTAATACAACAAAAGAATTAAGAAGGTTTTCAGTTAGCGGAGGGAAACAAAAGGGTAAGCTTTTTATTCCATAACAGTTATACCTAAGTAAATGTCGAGGGTAGGTAGCCCTTGGGGAATAAAACCCCAGCCCAAGCTACACATGTAAGGTCACTCCAAGTTACACGCAGTTCAGGTAGATGGCGGGTAAAAGATTACGTTTTGATAATAGTAGAACCTTATTATAGTGAAACAATAGTAAAACATTAACTGGTACGTCATCAAGTCATAAAAGATTGCGTTTTAACAATAACTAGTGTTAAGGTTTACGTCCCTCACAGGAAAAAATTCCATAGACTATAAATCACGCAATATTATCAGAGTAAAGACCAAGAGAGGTTAAAGTAGACCATAGTGCCTTTTTTAGGCAAGGCTCAAATGATTAACCTACCGCCCTAGAAAACAAAAATGGAGAAAAACTAAAGGTAATACTGCTCAATGCCAGAAGTCTAAGCCTCAAGATGCACGCCCTCGAAGCCCTCCTCAGTATGGAGAACATCTGTGCTGTGACTGAAACCTGGTTCAAGGCTCCTGAGAGCACCCCAGCACTATCAGGTTATACCTCATATCATGCGTTCCGGCCCGACGGAGTATCCATATTCATAAAGGATACCCACACCTCCAGGTTAGTGGCAACGTACGAAGCATCGGAGACCATCCAGGTGCAATTAAACATAGGTAAAACTGCCCTACAGTTTGTAGCATGCTACAGACCACCTTCTCAAACTCAGGAAACCCACACAGCCTTCCTGAAGACACTGGAGAGTATGAATGTCTCTCCAAACACCATCATATTGGGTGACTTCAACTACCCAAACATAGACTGGGAACATTACTCAAGCCCCATCACCCTATCCCAAAGGTTCCTGGAGTTCATAAACTCATATGCTATGGAACAACTAGTCACCATTCCCACAAGAGGAGAAAATATACTAGACCTGATCATCACAAACATGGGGACAAAATGCTCCACACCGGAAGTATATCCCTCATTGGTGAGATCAGACCATAAATTAATCTCATTGGAGATCCACATCCCGGCCCACCCCCAGCAAAAAAGACCACAGTGAAGAACTTCTCAAAAGCAAACTTCACACTTCTTAAGACTGGAGTGGTATCCTTCAAGGCCCCCGAGCCAGTGGAAACCACAACCCACACTGCTGAAACCCTTACAAATGCCTTCTACGAGCACCTCCAGGAATGTATGGATCAAGCAATCCCTAATAAAATCAAGACAAACTCTACAACAAGAGGATAAAGCTACTACATGACAGAGCAAAATCCATAAAAGGGAAGGCATCTCTGATCAATACTAGCAAAAAACTACGATCACTCATAAAATCATCCAAGGCCAACTTTGAGAGAAAAATCGCTAATGACACAAAAGACAATCATAAGGCCTTCTTTAGCTATGTTAGAAACCTGGGTGGAAACTCCCAGATATGCTCAGAATTAGTCCAAAATGATAAAATAAATCACTGAACCAACAGACATTGCCAACATACTGGCAGACAGGTTCAGTGCAAATCCCCCCCCCCCCCAAAAGGAGAAATATCTATCCCACCAGAGTCTAGCCTCCCAAACATCTCAGATGCCCAGGTGAGAGCTGCTCTCTCTAAAGCAAGAAACACAGCATCAATGGGACCGGACGGTGTCCCTGGCTGTGTGCTACACGAACTCAATAAGGAACTAAACCCACACGTAAGGCTGCTGTTTAATCTTAGCCTTACTACAGGATACGTACCCAAAGAATGGCGTATGGCAACTGTGGTCCCACTCCACAAAGGCGGTGCTTCTACGGACCCTGGAAATTACCGCCCCATAAGCTTGACGAGCCTTGTCTGCAAAGCTATGGAGAGGATCATAATGGAACTCATAAATAAAGACATTGGGGACCTACAGACACTGGATCCTACCCAATTTGGCTTTGTCAAGGGCAGATCCTGCCTCTTGAACTTGGTCGACTTTTTCGAAAAAGTCACTAAGGCCATTGATGAGGGTAAGGCAGTTCACACAGCCTACCTTGACCTAGCAAAAGCGTTCGACACATACCCCACTCGGGCATCATAGAAAAGCTCACCAGCTTAGATGTAAACCCATATGTCACAAGATGGGTTGCAAACTGGCTCAAGGACAGAACACACAGGGTTAGAGTTGCTGGTGCCATGTCAGACTCTAAGCCGGTCACGAGCGGTGTCCCACAGGGCTCAGTCCTGGGCCCCCTCTTGTTCGGCATTTATTTTTCTGAAGTGCAGGCAAACATAGGGGGATTGTGGCTGACAAAATTTGCAGATGACTGCAAACTGGGCACCATAATTGACACTCCATCAGACACAGACATCCTCCAGAGAGGTCTCAGAAATGGATAACTGGTGCCAGAGCCATGGCCTTAAGCTAAATGCCAAAAAATGTATAGTCATACCCTTTGGGAAAAACAAGGTAACCCCTAATTACCACATAGGTGGTAATCCATTAAACACGGAAGAAGTTTTCAGGGACCTGGGGACCCAAGTTGACAGTAACCTCTCTTTTGACACTCACATTGCCAAAGTGGTTAGGAAGACCTTCTACATTGCCCACCTGATCATGAAGGGATTCACATCCAGATCAGAAGAGGTCATTGTACCCCTGTACTCTTCACTTATCAGACCAATGATTGAGTACAACGCCCCATTCGGAATGTACCTTACCCGACACCTGCAGCAGTTGGAAAGACCCCAAAAGTTCCTCACCAAAAGGATAAAGGGGCTCAAACATATGTCATACGATGCCTGACTGAAGAAACTCCAGCACTATTCAGTCACATACCATCTGCTCAGAGGTGATCTGTGCCTGACATACAAGGCCATGTCCAACCCGGAATTAATGGACATGCTCCACCTCAAAAAATCCAAATCCACCAGAGCCACGAGAGCAAGAGACTTAAACCTCAACATGGATATAAATAGGACGTGCTGGAGGGACAGATTCATCACCCAGAGACTCCCTACACTATGGAACAGAATCCCAGTCCATGTGAGGCAGAGCCCCTCACTGACTCTGTTCAAGAGAAATCTTGACGAGTGGATGGGAGATCGTAGGTTTACCCCGGGAATCATCTCTGTGTCACTGCTGGACAGAGTCGCAGCAAACTAATGGGTATAGTATTCTCATCCTAAGGGGTGGTGAAAGCCACACACACTCTGGCTAGGCTTATAAATGCCCTAGGGCAGATAGCCTAGTATGAACCTATGAACCTATGAACATTTGTCGCTAATCTGTACTTGTTAGGCCAACAGCATGTTTAGCAACAAGAGACAAATGGCAGATAGCAATTCTCTTCAGTAAGAGCAGCACTTAGCTGCATTTAACTGTTATAAAAATATTGAAAACTAAGCTGCCACGCTGTCACTACAGCTGGTACACAGTCAAGGAGCAGTTAGCTACATTTAGCTGAGAAAGTTATTAAAAACTAAGCTGCCACTCTGTCGCTAGAGCTGGTACACAGTCAGCGAGCAGTAAGCTGCATTTAACTGAAGAAAAGTATTAAAAACTGAGCTATCACACTGTCGCTACAGCTGGTACACAGTCAACGAGCACTTAGCTGCATTTAACTGATAAAAAGTATCAGAAATTAAGCTGCCACGCTGTCGCTACAGCTGGTACACAGGCAGCGAGCAGGTAGCTGCATTTAACTGAAGAGAAGCATTGAGAACGAAGCTACCACACTGTCGCTACAGCTGATACACAGTCAACGAGCAGTTAGCTACATTTAACTGATGTTAAGTATTGAAAACCAAAAAGAGAAAAAACAACTACGCAACTGTATTAGAGATTAAGTTGTGCAGGTATTAATAAAATGAAAGCAGAAAAGGTTGATATTGCGAGTAACATTAACTTAGGCTATACAGGTTATTAAATTCAAAGGCAAGACGTTAAATACTTTCAAAAATACAAATACAAAGCAGTCGCTGTAATCAGAATACTAGAGAAAACAAACTAAGCCCACAGCCGAAACAATCAGGGAATGGCGTTAGGGTAGTATCAGGACAGATGATGAATGCTATGTGGCCAAAAGGGTTAAACGACCAAATTTCCTTGTAGTTTCCTTAAAATAAAATTAGTTGAAAAAAATATTTTCTGTGTGTGTATATGTATGTATGTATGTATGTATATATATATATATATATATATATATATATATATATATATATATATATATTTATTTGGTTTTAACTGGAATGGATGAACTCAAATTATAGGACAGATCTTGAGTTTATTATGTATTGGTTTATTACAGAGTGTTTTACATTTATTATACCTTTGTCTATTTATTTTTGGTATAGGATTTTAAGAAGAACTTTCCTCTGATTTATTATTGCTCCCAAACACTATTTGATTAAGGGGTGGAGTTTTAGGGGTTATAAAATCTGTCTGCAGCTGTATGCATTACTCTGATAAAGTTCCATATTATCATGACAAAAGCACTCGGTTTTATTTATTGTTTTCAAAAATAGAAGTATTTTTAACATAGCTGGTGACTGTGATTGGTCTCATTCATTTTTACAATCGCGTTGACTGGATTTATTACGTATATACACAGATATTTAGCTAGTTGGTGGTGGCTGAAGCTGCTGGTGCTCCCTCTACCAGTTGAGAGGTATATGCAGGCATCTTTCTGCAGTTCTTTACAATTACTCAAAAGCTAAAGTAACACAAATTATTCCATGTTGCATTAAAAGCTTTGAAGTGTGTAGAATGCAGTATGTATTATTTGTATCTTTTTTCTTCTGTTTCTCTACCACCCAGTCATGAGTAACAAGCCTTTCTTCCCTCTTTTTGAGAAATTAATTTTTACTTCCCTCCTCGTCAGGTCTGTGCTCACATTCACTGTCACTTGTCATGTCTGCTCCTTTGCTTACTTAATGTGCGTATGGTACGGCTGCTTCACCCACTGGTGTGATCATTAGGTTATTGTATTGCCTTAACACATTGTTTCACACTAGTCCAAGTTCAGGTTTTAATGATGCTGCTAAGGGAAAGTCCGGGAAGACATTAGAGTGCTATTTAATTTCACAAAAGGTTTTTGCCTTAAGTGGTCATGTGGTGGAGGGGAATAAAAATATGCTGCAGATGACCGTGTTTCATTTGCTGCATTTGACGGGGGGGGGGGGGGCATGGAAGCAGATGGGAGTGAGCAGTCATCTTACCCATTGTAGGGGTCAGTAGTGCTGCAGTAAATGTGGTGTGCCTCTTGGTCAGAAGATTGCACTTGCATTGATTGCTTATCTCACAGGGATACAATACAGTGGTGGGAGTTGAGTTATACTCCTTGGCAGCAATTTGATGTTTCACCAGGGTCCTAGATTTCCTCATTGGTACTGGACATGTGTTGGGTTGACCCTGAGGGAGGCTAAAACAGGTCTGATAGACCTGGTGAATGAGAAGAGGAGATGGGGAGAAAAAAAAAGCATCATTCTCTTGTCCATTCCTTTTCTATTTCAGCTTCTCGTACACCAGAAAAATCTTCCAAAAATAAGTTTAAATGTCTTAACTTTTCTCAAAAAATGTGAGCATTCCTCAAAGCTGCTATCTTTTGACTCATCAGCCATTCTCACTTCTGTGGTGGAGGATTCTTCATCTGTGTTTCCCCTATAAGGATGTGGGCAAAATGTGGGCATTAATTTAATTCTCCTTTGAATAAATAGTTAAACATACTGCCATCATTTGCTGTGGGAACTGAGATCTTCCCCGCACTTTCTTCCTTTAAACCTATCAGCCTCCTTTCAGGCAGTTCCTGGCCTTTTCACTGTGGGACTGTAAACAGTTGGATGCATCTGTGAATTGATTTGTTGCCTAACTTATTTATAACTTATATCCCTGTCCTTACAGTAATGGGGTATCAAGACTCTTCTCTGTTTCTCTCTGATGCTCAGGATGGCCACTCGTTGTACTGTAATTTATAGCTTGGGTGTGTAAATGCATGCATCAGTTTTGCTTTACCATGTCGTGACCTATAGTAGTGGAACAGACATCTCTTTGCCAGTGCTTTGACATATTGCTTCTAACTCTGCATCACATGAAAGCCTACAGAAAATGCCTTCTTAGGAGAATCCCTACTCCAGCTCCTGGAATACTATATCAGCCAGTGCTGTGGTCTCCCATATCTATAACAGTTTTCAATACACCATATTATGTAGCATGGTGCAGAATAGAAATATCTTGCTGCAAGTCTCTGGAGCAAAATGTGCACCACCATATGTATTCAGGCAGCAGAAGCAAGGCTTTAGTAATTTAAGCACGTTTGATAATGTTCAATCCCTTTGATGGTATGGTGTCGTACACCATTTTCCCAGGTGTCTGGGGCATTGGATGGGGGTCATCAGTTATGGTTGAAAGGCATTTCTGATATCACCTACAACAAGCAGCAGCAAACATCATTATAAAATACATTCTCCCTGAGTTTGACTATTTTTCAAGCAGATTCACATGCAAAACTGATCTACATGTGTCTGTGTGCGAGGTGGGTGAAGGATTATGAACAGTGCTTCCATAGCAATGTGTTGGACTCACTCCTGAGAGCAGGAGTCTGTAACTTCATTATATGTCTGCTATAAGTAGCCATGGTAGGTAGGCCAACTGTCTCTGAATTGCATTAGTAGTGTTATTCATGCTCTGTAGTTTGTTTGCATATTCATGATGCACAAAAGTTCTAGTTATGCAGCTGTATCTGCTATAGTCGTGGTGCACAAATAAGTCTGAATTCAAAGAATCTGGTGCTGGCATTTTCCAGTTGCTTGTGTGTGTCATTCCGTTTTAGAGCATACCAGCTACTGAAATCTGACAGACAAAATGTAGGTGCATAATACACATTTCAGGACACATTCAAAAAACCTAAATCATCTGATCTTCAGTGTTTATCATAACATTAGATTGGAGTTTTATGTTTCATTGCATTGTAGCACACTAAATTAAGCTAATGTTGAATAGTGCTTGGCCCCATTTGTGTACAGGGATAAAGCCTGTCTACGACTTCGATGACCCTTCTTCAGTAAGTGGCACAGGAATTGGAGGAGTCCACTGAGGAGAGTATAAGTGAGCAGTTGATACCAGCATTCATATTATGGTGGGACAGCTTTGGCTCACTGCATTAACAACATCTACAGAAGTGTATGTCAATCAACTGCTGTCAGAACCTAGCAGAACCATGCTGCTTAAGCCGGAGACTGGTCTGTGGTGCTTTGAGTGTATCCTTATGTGCAGCATTATTAGAATCCCAAAAATGCCAGTGGGAGGGATTAGGGCTATAAAGCAGAAGCCCTCATTTTCCTTGTGGATAACAGCATCACACCTTGTGTGCTCACTCCTCACTCCCAGGAAACTAGTGGGTCTTCGAGCTCTTAACTAGTGTGATGGATTACAGTCAAAAGGTGACTGGACAAAAAAAAAAAACTTGAATAAACTGGATGTTGAGATTTTACTAATGTCACCATTTATGTGTAATGGCAACGTTAACTTCATTGTGGAAGTCCGAGTGATATGACCATCAGCATATCAGTATAGTGGAATCATCCACTAGATTAGAGGTATTAATACAGCCACCTTGCAGCCATGTGTGAATGCAGCTAGAGTTCTGCATAATTCCAAGAAGAGGGATGTTTCTCAAAGTTTTTTCTGAGTAACTTAAGTTATGTATATTCTTTAGCTTCTTGGTAATGAACCCTTCATGTTTTTTTCTAGCTGGATAAGGTGCTTAGAAATCTGAAGACTGGAGCATTACCCATGTATTAGAGAGCTATATATGAGGATTAGATTTTTTGTGGGATGCAGTTTAGCCTGTTGAATATTAATGTGGACTACTTTTGAAATTCTGAGTATTGTAATTGCATTCCTTAGAATACAAGGACTATTAGTGCAACTACTGGGACTGTATACCAAGTCTAAGGTTATGGTATCTTGAAGCTTTATTCTCCCCAGTACAGTGATCTACATGTTAAGTAGTAGAAAAGGTGGGTGTAGAGAAATGGCAGTGCCTTAATGGCATTACATTAAGTGGTAGAGACTTGCTGTATTTCTTTAGCAACTGCATTTTAAGTTTTGGGACTCTGGATTACAGGCCCTGCACTTCTGACAGCAAGTTATTAATTCAGCAGACAGCTGTGATGAAGTAAGAAATTGAAGGTTAGAAAATGATCTAGTATACCTAGGGCCTTACAAACCTTATCCATTTTTAGTCCCTAACCCTTGATGCAATAGGCAACTGGGCTACTTTCTTAAGGCAACTGGACTACTTTCTTAACAAGTGACACAGTTGCTGTGATTTTTAATGGTAAATATAAGGAGATTAAGCACCAGACGAATGCTGTCCAAACTGTTCCATAGAGAAGAGGCATATTTTGGAGGAAAATGTACCCAGTATGCAGTCATTGACAAACCTGGTAAGCCATTTAGTACTACTATGTTATACACATCAGAAAAGAAAATACTAAAGGGGAGAGCAGCTCGAACTAAAGCTGGTGTTACTTCACTGATAAGTCTTGCAAGATCAGAGAACTGGTCACCTACTCCAACTGATTGTTTCCTATCCAGTACCTAGTCACCAGTGGAACAAGTTACATATCCACAAGGTTTTTATTTCCTAAATTTGATTATGATCTGTACAGTAGGGAGAATATTAGAGACTTTGACAAGATCAGTGTATGCCACAAATATGTTGAGTCCTTCATCTAGTACTGCTATAACTCCATTGAGAGATGTGACAAATTTAGGGCATAACCTGCCCTTCAAAAAGTCATAATTGTTCATGTCAAGATGAAATAGATTTCTAGTGCACTAGATTCATAGCGATCTTCTACAAATACATTACTTTGAGTAGAGATGAGACTGCTGAGTCTGTAGTTATCATAGATAGATGACAAAAGCTTCCCTTGTCAATTGTCAACAATACTGGTAATGAATTTGTTAGCTAAGATATTGGTAATATCTTATGGGCATGAAAAGACAGTGTTCACCAGGCATTGCTGCTCTTTATCAGTAAGTTTTCTAGCCTTCCTTTCATTTTCATGGTGATTTGAATACAGTAATAAGAGTCTTGGCTTCTAGGCTTAACACATAAGAGATGCCCTGCTGATGTCATATTAGGATCACTAATGGCCAGTTCTAAATTTTAGGTGGTGCGAGTGTCCTTAATTTTGGGGTAGATGCTCGTAAAAAGGTCATGGAATGGTGAGGAATTTTGGACAAGGTTTGTATTTAAGGAGAATGTGATGATCAGATATAACAAGAGATGGCATAATAGTTGGAAGAGTGGACAAATGGTGGCCATGGTGATTAGAATAACAGCAAAAATATTACTTTTTGTCCCAGTTGATGGTGGAATAATTGAAATTTTACATAATGGTGGATTCTTAATTTAATTCAGTATTAAAGAGTTTATCATGTTCATTGGGGACCGTGGAAGGGAAACCTTAACAACCTTGTATGTGGAAATCACTGCCTTTTATGTAAATAAGGCTGAATTATTATTTCTTCATCTAACTTGCGAACCCTTTTGCCTCAAGGTTATTGGAAATCAAGTTTATCGTCCATCCTTCTTCTTAGAGTGATAGGTATTGAATCCCAACATTTGGAGGATGTTGCTGAATCCTTAAATCAAATGCCTTTAATGGTGCAGAGTATTTTCAGAGAAGAATTGCTGTAACAGTAGTTTACAATGTTTGGGTTTGACTTTCCTCTGTTTCCTTCATTTGAGCTAGAATTTTTTCGGCTGTTGATTTCCTTATGAGGATCAATGTTAGTCTCTCGTCTTGTAATATACACTGACAGGTGGTGTGATACTCCCATATAAGATGAGACTGTTCTGTGTTCTTTTTAGTTGTTTGTACTGTCTTAGTACTGCAGGTCTTTTTTTAATGCAAGATTTTTTTGATTGCGTAGGACTGATGCACATATTTGATTCTTATGACACAGGAAATTAAAACTAGATGACTGATGTAGAGCTGATAAAGTGACGGAAGAAACTATTTCTAAGGAGGCTAGCAAAATAAGCTCAAGAAAGGAGAGACTGGGATTTTGGATGCAGGCCTTTAAGGATAATAATACTTGTATGGAAAATTATATCCATAAAGTAGCAGAAAGTATTCTAAGAACTAAACCAATACGGGAATGGAGGAAGGAGATTCTGCTGATAGGTATGACTGCAGTTAGGGATACAGACAACAGGGGGTTGGAATTTACTGGAGAAAAGTGGCAAGGGAGTCAAGGTATTGGGAGCAAATAACTAGAGAGGAAAGGATGATAGAATGGGTAGACGTCAATAATTTATTTGGACTGCAGGTTAGAGCTTGCCTTCCCTATCAGGGATTGATATCAGAGTATAGGTAAAGAGAAAGAAATAGGGGGGGGGTTCTAAATGAAAGACCAGCACTGGCAGAGTTTTTAATAGAATCTAGAACAGAAGCTGCCATTAAAAAAAAATAATTAATAGAGCATATAAAATATTGCATGATAGCTATAAGAATCAATCAGAGGAGGTTAGAAAGGATTGGAAAGAGAGATTGGATAAGCAATTCACAAAGAAACAATGCAAATATATATGTATGTCTCCCAAATATGCAACAAAATTTTATAATTGTATACCCCAAGTAGACTCCAGAGAATTTTTCCTCAGGCAGACAGCGAATGTTGAAGGTGTGAAGGGGAAGAAAGAGGTAATCGGGAACATATTTTCTGAGAGTGAGGTGAGTTGGCGGAATTTAGGGATTCCCTTTGGGGATGCACTGTCCGAGATGCTGGGTGGGCAGATTGGTTTGACATGGGAGATTGTTTTGAGCCATGATACAGAATCAGAATTGCTTAGACATAGTAAGGCCTTGCTGTGTCTAATAATGGTGGCTGCTAAAAAAAAAAAAAAGCGATTACTAGAAACTGGAAATCAAAATCTAAACCAACTATACTGGAAGTAGTGACTATAGTAATAGAGATGAAACAACTGGAAATGAGATCTTTAGAAAAGGGTAAGAGCAAACTACATGGGAAAAATGGGAATTGTGGGAACAATACATATAAGGGAGGCATGAGGTTTCAAAGGTGCCAGGAATTAAGAGCTATGTAATGTTTGACTGAGAAAGTTAGATTACAAGTGACATATAACGTATGCAACTGGGAGTGTCAGTATGGTTTGTGATGTAAAATGCTTGCAACTAGGATTGTGTCTGTGTGGTTTGTTTTCATTTATTTAAATGTGTGATTGCCTATGTAGTAAGTGATGGTTTAATAAGTGATGTTTTAATAAAGATGTGTCTTGTTTAAGAAAAGGCAGGAATTTAATCATTTATGTAATATTGCGTAGGTTTACATGATACATAGTAATGTATGTGAAGTATAATGTTTTTTAATATAGTTTGATTACTTTTATATGAAGGTAAATTTGTCTGTCACAAGTGATAATTCAATAAAAAAAGAGGTTGATCAGAAAAAGTGAAATGTGTAGCCACTGACAGTATAGAAGACTTACTTAGGTGGTACATTACAGAATGCTGTTCTTCTATGAGTCTTTATAGTGAAGTGATTAAGTTACTACAATCTAAGACTAGGAGCCTTCATCCGGTTAGCATCTTCGAAGATTTATTACAAGACAGCAGTCTTCATCTAGCACCAATTTTCAGTACACAAAACTGCAGAAAATCATATACATGCATGAAGGAAGACAGCAGTTTGATTATAATTTAAAACCTGACATTGCAAAGTTACTTCCATTTTCTGAAACCAGAAAAATCTCCGTCTTGGTCTTCTTATCTTTTTCAAAGGAGACGGATATTGTTTAGATGTAAAAGCTATACACTTCTAATACCCTTACTATTAGGACTTTTAACTCTTTCTCATAGATTCATATGTTTATAGGTGTAAATGTCAAGTATACAACCTTCTACCCTTCAAGAAGCTTGACTGACATAACCAGTGTTTATTTTTATTTCTCTTACGCTTATCAAGATTGTTTTCAAGAGACGTTATTGAAGGATAACTACTTGATTATTTGAGAGAGCTTTTTCCATAATTTTGGAAGGTATTACATATCTGCCACTTTTTTCTGTTGTTCATATTTACTTTTAGCACAAGGTTCCCTGATATGATGGTATCTCTCCCAGTAGTGTATTACGGTCACAAAGTTTCAAATAGAACCATATTAGACATTGCCTTTTAAACCAGGCAGAAATCACCTCTTAGTAACCTACTAGAAACAGAATATAACATGTCCGGAATCCATTCTGAGCACGTCAAGTTTTCAAATGCTGTGATTTTCCGATAAGTAATCAGTGTACTTTTTCATTTTCTTTCAGGTGACTTGTTCAAAAGCTACAGAATTCACTAATTGTACTTGTACTCAATAGTGGGTCAGACTGTTGAAATGAAAAATAGTAGTATTCTCTCTGAAGTGACCAGATAAGGTATTTAGATAGACTACAAATATGCTTTTATGACTGACAGATCACAATGATCAGAGTTTAAATGCTCTTTATGGTTCATAGGTGTGTACTAGGCTAACGACCACTAGGACCTTTATAAGCCTAGCCATGAAACAGAAATGTATCACATGAGTTTCTGTGCCTTAGAGGTTATTTTAAGGGGTATGTGTTAGGGCATGATTTAATGGCTGCCTTTATCATTCACAGACGTAGGTGTCAGACCAAGGGTGAATTATTGATTTCCCATTCAGTGGTCCAGGTTAGGCTTGAATAGGGTTAGGGAGGGACTGTCTTCACATGGATGGGGAGTCATATTCCAGAGAATGGGGATTCCCTGAGATACATGTCCCTCTAAAAAGTCCTGTTTAAGTTGCAAGCAATGTTTTTGTATTCGTTCTGTGGATATGCAAAAAGACCAGCAGAGCAGGATCCAAGGATGCCTTGCGCAGTCTGTAGGAAACAAGAATATAGCAATAGGGATTTGAGGTGACCTGCATAGAATATTGTGTTTAAATCTTGTATTCTTTTTGTGAGGAACCTCTGTAGTGGCATGTGCCTCGTCAGGTAAATCCTGAAGAGAGGGTTAAACTATATGACTGTAATGAGGGCTGAGTACAGTGGTCCGATGACTTCCCTGGACTTTGATACTATGCTCTTATATACAAGTTGAGCAAAATACAATGATTTTCTTATTACCTTAGATGTATGTTGGTCGAAGGCCAAGTTGCTATCTACATGACTCCCTAAATCCCTGATACTGAGCCTACATTTAGGGGTGTTTTATCAATAAGGTAGTTTTTTTCTGCGTGGCCATCTTCCAAAAAGGTACTATTATGCATTTCTTTGCACTGAGAGTTAAGCCTTAGCTTTGGCAACAGTCATTTATCTGTTAGACCTTCTTGTGAGATGTTGGTATCTTGGGTATTTGTAGGATTGCTTCTAGCTTGCGGACATGGTAAGCCAGAGGCCCTTGATATTGGCCTTGACTATAGAATAATAGATGCCAAAGAGAAATAGACCCAGCACAGCACAGAGTCCTGTGGGACTCCATTGGTGACCAGACTCTTTGTGGAGGTGCTGTCTTCAGTCCTAGCTTCCTGGATCCTGTCTGTGAGCCAGTTGGCTATCCAGTGAGTTACATAAGGGTTTATGCCAAATTCTGATAGTTTGTTTACAATGCCCGAATACAGTATAGTATAAACTGCCTTATCTGGGTTAAAGTAGGCAGTATAGGCCTTGATGACTTTCTCAAAAAAGTCTAACAAATTCATTAGGTATGATCTGCCTTTGTTGAAAACAAACTAGGTTTGAGCCAGTGTCTTAAGGTCTCCAATGTCATTGTTAATCATTTCCTTGATAATTCTTTCCATGGCTTTGCATATGAGACTGGTCAAACTAAATTCCTACTTTTATATATTCTGTATATTACTATAGTTACTATGTGTAACACTGTTTCTACTTCTGTACCATTTTTTTTCTGTATCTATGTTCTTGTTGGAGCTTTTCTCCCTGAGCTTCCACTGAAAATGGGCTCTCGTAGGCCCAGTGGACTTTCCCAGTAAACAAATGCAATAATATAAATAAATAAAATAAATAATGGGTCTGTAGTTTCTAAGATTTGTCGATGCTCCACCCTTGTGCAGAGGGATGACCACTGCAGTTCTCCATTTGCATGGCATGAAGCCTGTGCAGAGGCCGTGATTGAATAGTGACTCCAGTGGTTCTCGTTGGTCACATTTTGGGCTATTTAGGTGGCATCCTAGGATATCACCTGTGCTCATTGAAGATTTATTCTTGTCCTTAGAGATTGCATCTAAGACCTGCTCCCTGCTGACAGACAGTTGGAGGGACTACATTAGATGCTACTTCCTGGGGGACGGCTGGTGGTGAGATGATGGTAAAGCTGGAGCTGATTTTGTCAGCCAGAAGATTTGCTATATCTCTCAATTCTGTGAACATGGCTGCATTTACCAACTGTTTAGTACACTGTTGCGTGCTGCCTTTGAAGCTTCAGACATAGCTAAAGAAAGTGTTATGGCTGTCCTGGGCCTGGGACACCATCTTTAACTCAAAATCTGTTTTGTTGGACTTGGTCATCCTAATTGTCAATTCAGTTTGACTAGAGGGTTTTTATCATTTTTGGTATTGCACTTCCTAATTTTAGCTGAAATTTTTCTTTTGTTGTACAATCTGCTTAATTTTTGGATTCTGCCAGGGTGTTTTTTTTTAGTTAGTTTTGGGCTTACTTCTGGTAGGCACAGCAGCCTTTATGCAGTCATTGACCTGGTTGTACAGCGCTTCTGTGAATAATTCTGCATAGGCTGCTGTATTTCCTCGGTTTGGAGGGACTTGACATTCTGACAGATTATCACATAATAAATGGTAGTTTGCCTTGGAGCAGTTTCTGTTACAGGGTTTGCTGGGGTTACAGAATTGATTCTTATTAAGAAGGAGAATGCTTTTTGGCCTGACCTTAACAGAGAGGGCACGACACTGGTGGAGGTGCAGTGTTCTCCCGTATTTGTTAGTACCATGTCCAGCATGTTTGAACTTATAGTGGGCATATGCACTAACTAGTCCAGGTTGTTTGTGTTTGCAAAGTCTAAGAATCTCTGAGCCTGTAACTTTGGAGTTGTGTAGGATTCCCAGTTTTTTTTAGAGGGTTGATTAAAGTTTCCCATGAGTATGGCATTTGGTTGACTGGTGAGTGTCTCCAGTAGGTATAAGTATGAGCTATGGGTTTCATGGGACATAGAGGGTAACCTATAGCTGGCTGTGATATGGTATGTGACTTTGTCTGTGGTAATCTGGATGTGGAAGAACTGCAGTGGATCATTTTGTTTAACCCACCTAGAAGTATACTTGTTACTGATGTAGATCGAGACACCTCTGACTTTAGACCCTGTCTCTACAGTTGCTGATCTGAATGTGTGGAAGGCACCGAATCCTTGCACAGCTGGGGTACTCTCTGTGGCTTTAAACCATGTCTAGGTTACTGCACAGATATCCGCATTCTCCCAAGGTGGGGCGAGCTTGGAGGGAGTGGACTTTAGACTCCTGGCATTGAGCAGTAACACCTTTAGATTTCCTTGGGTAGATTTTGCTATGTTGGAAGTTTTGTCAATTTGGCATTGCCTCTAAAAGCCAAGCGGGAGCAGGTGCAAACCAACCATGGCAAAGCAATGTGGTTTAACCATGGTCTCCCATCTGACAAATATTGTATACCCCCTTGAATGACACCAAAAACTAAGCCAGTTATTAAAACCAGTCGTCTCTTCATATTGTGGCATCCTCCTTGGTGAAGGTAGAATGCTGCTCGGTGCTAGGTACTAGAATACTGCTCAATGCTAGGCATTAGCCTGTGACATATAGTTTGAGAGCTCCATAATGTCTGTCTTCATATTGTTTAGTGAGGTACGTCTCAGGCCATTTACACCTACATGGACTGTGGCTGAATTATCCTGGTACCTGTGGTGCAATGACTTGATCACGTGTAACTTGGTGGATCCTGACCCTGATAGGCAACTGTTATTTTCTTCTTTATAGCCCTGTTGAGTGGGACATCAGTGTGTTGTACAATATGTGGTAGTATGCACAGTGTTAAGTGTTGGTTCGGTTGAGTGCTTTTGGGTTTGCTCAGGATAATTTTTGCAGATGAATGTTTGTTCATCATATTGATCACTACTGCAACAGACATAGCTGTACGTGTTATATCCTGCCAAGGATGTAATGGCTGGCCATTTTCCAAAGCGTCAGGGTACCTTCCATGGCCAAAACTGTCAAGCAGCTTGAGTTGATCTGACTGAAAGTTAAGTTTGGATTTGAAGCTGTTCAGAGGTTTACTGCTTCCAAAGGGTACACTCCTGAGGTTTGAGGATTGAGTTTATGCTTATGCTTTCCTTTGCTGGGCAGATAAGTTCCTTTTGGGGGAAAAAAATAATTTTCTTAATTTTATTGATGTTTAATTATTACTTTCCTGTTCAGGAAAGGTAGTTTAAAGATGGTGTATTTTAATGGTATCTCTTGAAATTGCAATGTATTTTTAAACTGAGCACTTGTTTTTTTTTTTTTTTTCTGTCAGTTTAAAAGTAATGTTAACCAACTGAAAAAATTTACTGTCAAGAAAATTTTCTTGGTGGGGCTGAAATAAGTGTTTTAAAGTATTTTTTAACGTATTCCTTCTCTCTCTCAAAAAAGGAATTTTTGTAGACTGGTAGTTTTACCAGCATTTGCTGCTTGTCTTCCGTGGGAAAGACTTCTGGCTTCACCATGGAACAAACTAATAGTCCCACAGTTGGCCCTTCTTCCAGCCACAAAAAGAAAAAGTTAAGCTAACAGTCTTTGCCACCACAGCAGACTAGCAATTTGCCTCAGCTGCAGGTGGGTGCCTTTACTGTGGCCATTTGTTATACCTCAGACCACTTTTTACCCCGATCCCCCGGGTGTAGCACCTACAGCCACTATGGACCAGGGATTGGCCACATCCTCTGCGGCTGTTGGAGTCCTGTCAGTGGGCAAGTGAGAGCCAATTTTGTTGGTCCTGTGAGAGGGAACAGGGAAGGTTTCTCTTTGGTGTTAGAATGCTGTGCACATCCCTGGGAAAGCAACTGCTGCCATTAGTAATATGATTAGCCACATTCTTCCTGTCAAAAAGAAACAGAAAACCAAGCATGTATCTGCTCCTGTTCAAATTTATTTGGATAGAATAGTTTACTGGTGCTGGCTCGGTTTAATTCAGGCTGTGGATCCTTCTTGTAAAGCAGTTTCTGGTAAAAGAAAGAGGGCGTCTTTTTTTTCCTGAAGAGATTCAAGATTCTGAATCTGAACAGGAAGATGCAGGGACGGATTCAGGGTGTTTACTTCAGATTTTTGACTCAGAAGAAAGCTCAGTTTCTGATTCTTCCTCTGGAGGTTTCCTGTTTCTCTGAGACTGTTGCTAGAAAGTGCAGTGTTTTCAGTGGGAGAACACTGAGTCTTCGTCTTCAGAAAGTACCATGACATGTTACATAAGGATTTTCCAGATGCTTACACCCATTCATCCTGCTCTGTTTTAGAGGATGTATTGGTGCCTGCAGTTTTCCAGATAGTTACCCAGCTGCCCCTAAAAAGACAGGATGTATAAATTTCTTCAATCCTGATCGATCGCTGGAGCAGTAAACTTGATCTGAGGTAAAGCAGTGATCAGGAGCATTATGGGTAAAGGGAAGAGCTCAAGACACTGATCCTGGACTGTAAAAATAGAGGTTGAGTTGGATCGGATCTAAACCCATCTATTGAGGATGAATGAAAATAGACAACCTAGATGCATAGTTATGGTAAGTACAGAACTTAAATTTCTGACAAATTGTGAAAACACTAGGAATGTTTTATCTGCAATTTATTTTTCTGAGGAAAATTTTGCTTTAAATAGCTTAGTACCTCCTATTGCACAGGCCACTACTCATTGTAGTGTGTGTATGACTTTGTTAGTTTTCCAGGGCTATGGCCACTAGTGCTGTTTTAAGGAGGTCTGCATGACTGCATTTTTAGACCCTTCTAGATAAAAATGAGATTTTTAAATTCTTCCTTGGATAATAGAAATTTAGTGTTTGGCTCCTCTGCTGCAGACGTGATCAAAACGTGTGATGAAAGAGACAAGCCGATTCATGGAATCTCTTAAGATTTTCCAGCCCTCCTTTCCCAAATTGTTCAAGGGATTTTCTTTCTTCTCATCTAGTTTTGGCAAAACAGAGTAACAGTTTCAACAGAATTCAGATAAACAGACATTTAAGAAGATGTGGCAAGGGGGTACCAAATAGAAGTCTCAAATCTCCCAAAACCAAGGACAGTTTTATCAAGTCTGAATGACTGTTCAGGAGACCTTGTGACCTCCCACAATGGCTTCTTTTTTCTTCCAAAAAATTTGAATTTCCATGTTCTCTTTAGTAACAGATTGTTTCAGAGAAATGGGTTCTGAAAATTCAAGGTTACAGATGGCAGCTGGAGGAAATTACTCCTTTCCAGGGAGTCATTCCTTATCCTCTAGATCAGACTCTTGTAGCCACCTGTTGTAAATTACACATGCTGTTCCAAGGAGTGATAGAACCAGTTCCTCCTTCCCAGGTGGGGAAGAGTTTTTATCAAAGGATGTTACTTAATACCAAAGAAAGAAAATGTGCCTGAAGTCCTGTTGTTTCTTTTTTGATGGTGCCCAAATTCAAAATGATGTCATTACACAGCCTGTTACCTCTTCTTCCTCTTTCAAGTTTCTTGATCTCTATTCATCTAGGTGGCAGACGTTAAGGTTTTGTGTATCTGGATCACATTATTTCTCTGGCTTTACCCATTGGACTGTCCACTGCACCGAGTGTTTACAGTGTTTAGCTCAAATTATAATTCATTGCAGGCTTCAGTATATCCACATTTTTCCGTATTTGGACAACTTTATTATCTTTGCAGAGTCTTTTTCAGTGTCAGGAATCTCTGTCTTGGGTGAAATCTCTTACACAAGCCAGGATTCTAAGAGAACATTCAGAAGTCTCTCTTGACTCCCTCACACAGGACTGTGTTTCAAGGATGTCAGCTAGAATGCTCAGTTCAAAGAGCATTTCTTCCACAGGAAGAAATAGATCTTTATTTAGATCTGTGCCTAAGGTTTTCTACTCAGCCTTTGGTCACTGCAAGGGAATATTTCAGGATTTTGGGTCTCATGGCATCTATAATTCTCATGATATCTCTGGCAAGACTCCAAGTGAGAAAGATTCAGTGGTGCCTTAAATTGCTTTGGTCCCAGCATCAACACCCTTTATCTTTTCAAATCCCAGTGCTGGAGTTTGTCAGAAGAAAAATATTTTGCTGTTGACAACAGGCATTCTTAAATCCATGTCTCCCTTTCATCCTTCCTGCTCCAAAACATTTCATCACCACAGATGCTTCAGACTTTGCACAGGGAGCAGTTTCAGGAGTTCTAAAAGTGCAGGGGGTGTAGGACACCAAAGACAGACACAAGCACATAAATATCAAGGATATGCTTGCCCTGATTAAGGCTCTCAACTCTCTGAACCGTCTTTGGTACCCAGTACCTCTTCAAGTAGTTACATACAATACCACAGTCATGTGGTACATCAGCAAGCAATGCGAAACTAGGTTGCACCCCCTTTGCAGACTAGACATGCTAGCTTGGGATGTAGCTTCACTCACTCTACAGGCTTCCTACATTCCATCAGAGCAAAACTGTGTGGCAGACCAGCTGAGCAGGGCCAGGGCAGACCCTCACGAATGGAAACTAGATTGGGGGGGGGGGTCCTCCAAGATTTGATCCATCTGTAGGGAGTTTAAGTTAGACCTCTCTGCCTCCTCTCTGAGCACTCAACTGGCAAAATTCTGTTCCAGAACTCCATGCAAGAAGGCCTGTAGCACAGTTTCCTTTTCTTTTCTTTGGACAGGAATGTTCCTGCATGCCTTTCCACTGATATCCAGGGTTCCTCTGAGAATTCATAAGGAATCCCCCAAGATCATTTTGGTAACTCCCTTCTGACCCATGCAACTGTGGTTCTCCCTTTTGGAAATGGTGAGGGGTAATTGCCACAAGCTTCATCACAGACTGAATCTACTGACATAAGAACAGGGGTGTTTGATGCACTTCAACATCAATTTTCTTTGACCGCCTGGATGACAGGGTTTCAATTCCTTTCAGGCACCTGTTTATTGAAGACGTGCAGCAGGTACTAATGGAGTCAAGAAAGTTTGCTAATATAAAATTATATGTTAGCAAATGGAAAAGATTATCTAGTTGGTGCCAACAACATAATTAGCAGCCATCCATAGTTAGTTGTTCTCTGGTTTTACAATATTTGTGTGAGTTACTAACCTATGGACTTTCTTATTCCTCTATCAGTGTTCATTTATCGGTCATTACAGCATGCTCTGCCCATGGATACTCCTTGTAATGCAGTCTGTTGTCAAAATGTTCTTAAAAGGAGTTTTGCATAAGAGGCCTCCAAGTAAACTGATGGCTCCTCTTTGGGATCTTAACTTTGTGTTAGTGAAGCTAACTCTTGCTCCATTTGCACCAGCTAATCTGGCTGACATGAACTTCTGAATATAGGAAACAGTTGCAAGCTCTTATGGTGAGTCAACTGTGTCTCATTGCCCATAGGGACATGGTTTCTTTGAGAACTCATCCTCCTTTTATACCTAAATTCCTACCCATTTTTACTGCAAGTCAAACTATCGATCTCCCTGTTTTTTTCCTGAACCTAAAATTGAACTGCTGTAACCCCATAGCAGTTCCTTGTGTTGGAGCCTGCCCTGTAGACCAATGCACGGAGGCTAGGTTAAAACAATGAAAAACATAAATCTAGAGCAAAGCAAAAAAACAACAAGCTAATGGGTTCAAATCAATTATATTGAGGATCATGGAAACTGGGCAAGGGAAGCTTGGTGGGTGTTTGAGTAGAATGTTCAGCTCCCTGACCCCTGAGGTGGAGGTTCAAAACTGTTATAAAAACTCAACATTAAAAACACCAAAGTAGCACCTTGTATTGGAGCCCGCTCTGTAGACCAGTGCTTGGAGGTTAAGTTAAAACAATGAAAAACATAAATCCAGCATTTTTGCAGATAACCAAGTAAACTTTTAACAGCAGCTGGTTGAATGATCACTGCTGTAGTAGCTACTCCTTTCCTCTATCCTCCTCGTTTTTTTTTGCTGTGTTAGAAGATTTGAAGTGGATTTTAAGGTTGAAAGCTTGCATATTGTCAGGCTTAAATGGCACTGTGTCTTTAAAACCTTTGATTTGAAGTTGTCAATCTTCATCCTGTTATCTGTGGGTTTGGTAGTGATCCTTTGGAACTGACTCTGCTGTTTCTAAAGCTCATGGACTCCAAAAGCTCTCTAGCAAGTCTCTTACCCATAATGCTCAGAACAGATTACCTCAGATCTTGTTTGTCGCTTTCAGCTTCAGATGTGGTTTCTCCTTATCACTCTCAAGCCTAACAGTTAAAGTTAATTAAAATTTTGCTGTAAAATCTCTCCCTTTCCCATCTAAAACTAATTAAAACCTTGTTGTTTTCTTCTATTGCATCTTCAAAGCTTTCAGCCATTTTTTAGGCAGAGTTTTTACTTTTGTTCTAATCCCTCTCTCCACCCTTTCCAATTACAATTAGGTAGCTTTTAGTACCATTGTTGGTATTCCTTACCTTTCTCTCTTGCCACTTGGTAAGTCTTCTGTTACCATTGTGGTAATTTCCTGTTCAAAAAAAATATATATATATTTTTCTTCCCTTGACCTTTTTCCTCAAGGTGTGTGTTTGTGTGTGTGGACTGTTGCTATCGTTATCTTCTCTGAAAGATGGCTGAGAAAGAGAAGACCCAGACTGGTTTTAAAAATGTTCTAAATGTCATAAAACTCCTTTTTCTGACCAGCATGCACTGTGTGTGTGTGTTGTCTGGGTCCTTTGCACTTGCAAGAGAAATATTCTATCTGCCAGGCTTTCAGTCACTGAGCATTGGTAGATATAAAGAATAAACTCATTCTGAAAGGCCTTCTTCTCTCCTCTTTTGGGGAGGCCGTATCTAGATCTCTGGACAAGACCAAACATAAATCTGAACTTGCTTCTTACTCCTCCTCTAGATCCTCGGAGGTGAAGAAATGCTCTGCCTCGGTGCCGAGTTCTTCCTCGACGCTAAGCCCAAAAAAAGAAAAGGACATTGCAGCCAATGTCAAAACCATCGACCCTGAAGGATACCTCAGAACCAGTTGTTACTTCCTCAGTTCCAATTCCTTCATTGGCTCCATAACAATAGACTCCACCATTTACTGCTCTACCAAAGATCCTGTATTCACCTTCAATGGACCCCTTTGGTGACAGACCACCATCTCCATTTTTAGATGGACCAAAGTTCCCCTCAAGGGTCTCCATCTGTTCTTCCGGAAGTCTCATGGAAGTTGACATAGAGAGGTTGGTGATGAAGATTCTTTGGGGCACCCTTTGGGTTGGGCACTAACACCTTCCACTTCCCCTTCCAGTTCTCCTCCTCTAACCTCCAAAGGTACTTTAGAGTTTTCGGTTCCAAGCTTCCCGGAACCGACTGCATCTGTTCCGAATGTTTCTTTCTCTTCGGAGTAGATGACTGCCCTGAGCACTTCACTTGCGTCATAAGAGGAGTCCTCTTGGGGCCACAGCCTGGTGGTCAGTTCAGAGTCATTGGGGTCTGCTCCCAGTTTTTCAGAGCAGTCCTAGCTCCTCCGTCAATCATCATGGATGGGTTTGGGTCTGAATTCGGTCTCGATGGGGACCTCATTGGAATAGGGGAGGGACTTCTGCGCTGACTTCTTCTTTTTCAGCCCTGGCGCACCCTTTCTCTTCTGTTGGCAGTACCAGGTTGGTTCCTTCCTCCTTGGAGCCTCAGTCCCTGGCTGTTTTGAGTACGGAGCATCAACCAACCCCTCCACAGGGTCAGCGGGTACTGCATCCTCAGGCTTCCTAGCAGGGTACCCAGTCTTCTTTCGAAATCTCCCCAGATGTCCCCCCCCCTGAGGAGAACCCTCAGAAGAAATCATGTAAGAGGAAGCACCTAGACTCTCCAGAAGAGTCCATCACAGAAGATGTGGATTTCGTGAGGGCGAAGGGTCCCCCAGATCACCTCCTGACAATTTCTCCTTTGGAAACATCCTGGAAATACTTAGGTGGTTAGAAGTCCCCTCAACCTTTTGACCGAGGAATCCTTGCACATGCAGGTTTTCGGTACCTGCCCATCTACTTCTTGGGCATCTCCACCCGCTGACGAGCTCACTGAATTGATCTTTCGCTGGGTGTGGAAGACCACTTGATGCTACCAAGCCAATTACTAAGAGACCAGATAAAAATCATCACACCTCCAGAAGATGAGCCTTTTTGGACTAAGGAATTTACAGGTGGTAGTGGTGGACTCTGTGACAATTGGAGAGAGATGGGCGAAGGCTGCCAGCGTAGTCAAATAGAATTTTATATATAATTCTGGCATTTATAAATAAATGTAAAATACAGGCATGTTTTCTTGAATGTAAAAGAATACTGTGAAATATGCAACTGCAAAATATGTGACAACATTGCACTCTACTGGCCCAGTAAAGCATGTTGTGACCCTTTCATGTTAGAATTCAGCTCCAGTGCATCTGGATGAAGGTTTCATGCCCATTGTTTCAAGGCTACATGTGGATGGTGCTTTACTGCTCTGATTTCTGTTAAAATATACATGTGGAATGTCTTCTAGTATTGTAAGTTTCTGAGCAGGTGTTAGATTGCTAAATAATGCAGTTTGTTTGCCTGGGAAAACCTAAGTGTTAACATGATGTAATTTGGGAGGGACCCAGCAGACATGTTTGTTAGTAATGTTTAAATACTATTTCTCACAAGAGACTTAAAGCATTTTGATCTTGAATATCTAACTCTGCCTAAGCTCACATGTAAGTTTCTAGCACTGTGATTTCTTGTAAGAATAGCAAAAGCTAGTAAAGATTAATTAGGTATTTTTCTTTGAAATCAGACCTGTCCTACTGTATTATTTTAAGTTTCTGTGTGATCTCTGAACTCTTGGATATCTCTGTGGTGTTGTAGTTTCGTCTTGTGTTTTAATTATTTATTATTAAATATTTTTAAAACCTACCTGTGGCTGGTTTGTGTAGAGATAAGCTCTAGAGTACATTGCATATTTATAGAGGTTATTGTAATAGGCCACTCTAAAGTAAGCCTTGACTGTTAGTTATACTACCATTGGATTATAATATTGCATAGTAATAATTGGACACCCTTTTAAAGGCCTTTTAGTAGCTGATATTAGCTAGGTGGTGGCAGTAATTACTACAGCATAGTCTGGGTAAAGGGGCACAGCTGGAGAATCTGTCAGCCTTTCCCAGGAGTGTCTTTGAAGTTGTATAAATACTCATCTCAAAGTGTGTGTGTTGTGTCAGCTACTTGGCAGGGACACGAAGCACTGGTTGGATAGAGGGTACTGGAGGTTCTAGCTTGCCCAGCTAGGCTGAGACCTGAACCCTCTAGCTGTGCCAGTGGGGAGTCTTATTGGGGAACTGGTGAGCAAAGGAGCAACCAGCCCCAGACTGACTGTGATCTCTGTGTGCACTTAAGGGAAATTGTACTTTACTGTGTGTATTAGTTATTTTTTCCTCTTTTCTGAGACGACCTCTCTGGTGTTACTGGTGAGGGTTGAGGCTCCTTGATTGCTAGTGGTGAGGGTTGAGGCTCCTTGATTGCTGGGCCAGGGCACGGTCATCACAATTGGTTGCAGTGGTAGGATCTACTTCACATACTGATTGGCTTGTAGTGGTGTGGGTAGAGCGAATTCCTGTAGCTTATGTACAGTGATCTCTAAAATTGTTTTGTACTCTAAAACAGCCACGCAGTGAGTTCAGATCACAATTGTTTTATTTCTTTTGTTAGCTTGGTGTTAGTCAGGGTGAGCAGGCAGCATGTCAGCAGAAGAGTTTGGAAAGCTGACAAGGAGCCAGCTGGCGAAGATGTGCCAGGCTAGGGGACTGGTGCATGGAAACCTAAGGCAGACCTGATTGCAGCCTTGGTTATAGCTGCGTCAGAAAACAGCAGCCTGGAGGACAATCAGACTGACAGTGGAGATACAATATCCTCTGAGAATGGACACCTCTGAGAATGGACAGCTGAACCTTTCTGCAGTGGACTTAAAAATCCAGCTGAAGCTAAAGAGACTTAAGTTGGAGGCCAGGCGTATGGAACTAGAAGCAGCTGAGAAAATGAGGAGTCTACAAGCTGAGGAACATGCACGGCATAGGAGGCATGAGAGGGAAATGCTGACTCTTTGCCAGGGTCATTGGAAGTAATGGGGAAGGGAGTAACCGGACCCCAGAAGCACAAAAGGTCAGTAAATTTTTTCCACAGTTTAAAGAGGGGGATAATTCTGATTCATTCATATGTTTGAGCGGGTATGTAAACAGTATGAAGTTGACCCAAGGGCTCTGGGTACGGTTCCTAACCCCCTTACTCCATGGTAAAGCTGTAACTTCTTTAGCAAAAATGCATGACACTGACTGTTTTGATTATACTTCTGTAAAAAAACATTTATTAGAATGTTTTGAGCTAACACCTGAAATGTATAGGAAAAAGTTTTGTGAGCAAGGACGCAAGGCAGATGAAAATGCATGTGAATATATTGCTGAACTGAGCACTTATTTTCATAGCTGGGTGAGTGGATGTCAGGTCACCACTTTTGAAGGTCTGGCAGACATTTTTGTAAGGGAACAAGCCCTTAGCCTGAGGACATGAGGATCTGGTTAGCTGATAAACAATGTGCTACTTCAGAGAAGATAGGGAAGAAGGGAGACCACTACCTAGCAAGCAGGGCAGCCCTGCGCAGGAAAGGGACCCCCAGTACTGCTCATGGGTCTGAAGGAACCCATTGTGGGTAGCACAGACTGCCCCAACAGAATCCGTCAGTAGCATGGGAAGCCACTAGTCCAGGTACACGTCCAGGACCTAGGGTGAAATGTTTTGAATGCAACCAGTGGGGCCATGTGGCATACAGGTGTCCACGGAGGCAAGGTGGGGAACCAAAGGTGAGGGATCCAGTAAGTGGTAAAGATAAAATGCCAATAGTAGGTTATCTTGAGACAACAGGGGTATGGAACTACCATCCTGCAGATGTCCTGAGAGGGAAGGATTTGAATGAGGCAGTACTATGTACTTATGCAGTTACATGCAGGCAGGCTAGGAGACAAGCATGCGAGTCCGGTAGCCTGGGGGAGACCCAGACAGAATGCATACTTGCAGCCAGGGCTGGTGAGGTGGTTACTTCAGTAAGGAAGCTATTCGGTAGCAGTGAGACTGAATGTGAGCCACAGCTGCTTGTGGGTACTTGTGGTCCCTTGGACAGAGTGACTGCAAAGGTAGAGGTGAGTAGTAATACCCAGGCTGACAATGAGGCACCACTGTCAGGATGCCAGACTTCCTGTGGAAGGGGAGCTAGGAAGTGTTACAAGGAGAGAGCTGAGGCAGGCTCAGCTCTCAGACCCTACATTGCAAGGCCTGAGGCAGGTAGCTAGAGAGGCACCTGATTCTCAAGGGAAGAGGGAATCTGTATACTGGAACAAAGGGTTATTGTACAGAGTGGACCCCTGAGGGAGGGCTAGAAGGTGAGAGAGTACAGCAGTCGGTAGTGCCCTAGAGTTTACCATCTGGCACTTCTAGCCATAGCCCATGATATTCCCTTTGCAGGTCATATGGGCATAAAACATACAAAGAGGTGTATTATGCAAAACTTCTATTGGCCTGGAATTTCCAGAGATGTAACAGGGTACTGCAGGACCTATGAGCAGTGCCAAAAGGTTGGCAAGGCAGGAGGCAAGGTGCGAGCTCCTTTGATGCATTTGCCTGTGATTGAGAAGCCATTTCAGAGGGTAGCTATTGATATTGTGGGTCCTCTGAGTACCCCAAGTTCCACAGGGAAAACGTATATCCTAGTGATTGTAGATTATGCTACACGATACCCTGAGGCCACGGCTTTGTCCTCCATTGAGGCTGTGAAGGTGGCAAATGATTTGTTAGAGATTTTCAGCAGGGTAGGTTTCCCAAAGGAAATACTGTCTAACAGAGGTGTCAATTGTATGTCAGACCTGCTGGCTTGTCTGTGGAGGTCCTGTGGGGTGAAGCACATGAAAATCACCCCCTACCATCCCCAGACTAATGATCCTGTTGAGGGGTTAAACTCTACAGTCAAGACCATGTTATGGGCATTTGCAGATCAGGTTAAGAGGGAATGGGACAAATATTTGCCCCATCTGTTTGCTTACAGAGAGGTTCCCCAGGAATCCACAGGTTTTTCACCCTTTGAGTTGCTGTATGGGTATAGGGTGAGGGGCCCTCTAGATTTAATTCGAGATGACTGGGAAGGTGAGTGTGAGTCTTACAAAGGAGTCTGTTGTGGCATATGTCCTGAACCTCAGGACAAGGCTCAGGGAACTCGTGGGCCTGGCCCAGGAGAACCTGGCAGAAGCCCAACAACAGAAAAAGGTGTGGTATGACAGGAATGCTCGAGCTAGAGAGTATGCTGTAGGGCAGCAGGTGATGGTTCTCATTCCTGTCAGACACAAGTTGCAGGCAGCTTGGGAGGGACCCTACAAGGTGGTAAGAAAGGTAAGTGATGTTAACTACATGGTGAAACTGCTAGGCAGACAGCAGGGGCACAAATTGTACTATGTTAACATGATGAAACCTTACCATGATAGGGAGGCCCTTGTGCTGAGCATTTGCAGTGGATTGCAGTAGGAGTCTGAGAGAGATCTTGTGACTGATCTCCTCCGTGAGGCTTGGGCTGACACCTCGGTGGAAGGGGTAGCAATGTCCCAGCAGCTATCTCCTACCCAGGTACGAGAAATCCGAGCAGTGTTGCAGGAGTTTGGGGGTATGTTCACCGGGAAACCAGGGAAAACCCACCTGGTGCAGCACCAGGTGGATACAGGACCCCAAAGGCCTATCAGGCAGGCACCTTATAGGGTGCCTGACAGTCAAACAGACTCTGAGGGAAGAGGTACGGGAGGTGTTGGAACTAGGGGTGATTCAGGAGTCTAACAGTCCCTGGGCCTCCCCAGTGGTACTGGTGCCAAAGAAGGATGGCAGCACCAGGTTCCGTGTGGATTACAGGAAATTAAATAGTCACACAGAGGCAGATGCTTACCCCATGCCTAGGACAGATGAGGCCCTAGAGCAGCTGGGTGGGGTTAAGTATCTTACAACCATTGATCTTACCAAGGGTTACTGGCAGGTGCCCCTGACTCCCAGTGATAAAGAGAAGTCAGCCTTTGTGACTCCTTTTGGCTTGTATGAGTTCACAAAGATGCCCTTTGGGATGAAGAATGCCCCAGTGACTTTCCAGAGGCTGGTAGATCATATCTTAGCAGGAGGGTTTGCCCTTGCTTACATGGATGATATTGCTATCTACAGCCATTCCTGGCCAGAGCGCCTTCAGCATGTTAGGGAGGTGCTGGGCAGACTACAGAGGGCAGGGTTGACCATTAAGCCGAGCAAATGTCAGGTGGGTATGGCAGAGGTCTCCTACCTAGGACATAGAGTGGGGAGTGGTAAGATAAGGCCAGAACCTGCCAAAGTGGAAGCCATTCAGGTATGGCTTGCACCTGTTACCAAAAAGCAGGTGAGAACATTCTTGGGGAAGCAGGGTACTACAGAAAGTTCGTTCCCAATTATAGTACCTTAGCTGTTCCCCTCGTAGACCTGACAAGGAAGAACAGGTCAGATAAAGTTGTGTGGATCCCAGCATGTGAGCAGGCATTTCAAAAGCTTAAGGAAGCTTTGGGAGGACCCCCTGTGTTAGCCAGTCCAGACTACAGCAAAGAATTTGTTGTGCAGGAAAGTACTTCAAACTATGGAGTGCGGGCTGTACTTAGCCAGATTTCTTCAGAGGGAGAAAAGCACCCAGTGGTTTACCTCAGTTGTAGGCTCCAACCCAAGGAGGAATGCTACGCAGCAGTAGAAAAGGAATATCTAGCCATAGTGTGGGCACTACAAAAACTTCAGCCTTATCTGTATGGAAGAAAATTCACTGTGATGACAGATCCACAACCCTCTAACATGGTTAACAGAGCCAGACAGCAAAATGCCAAGTTGCTAAAATGGAGTTTGGGGTTGCAAGCATATGATATGTCAGTGCAGCACCGCAGTGGGGGTAGCAATGCCAGTGCAGATGGACTCTCAAGACAGGGAATGGGGTGAGGTACACCCAGATAGACCTGACACACTCAAGCGATGTTTTTGAAGGGGCACTTGAAAAACTTGCTGGAGTTCCCTGGGGGGGGGGATGTGACGATTGGGGGAGAGATGGGCGAAGGCCGTCAGCCTAGTCAAATAGAATTTGATATATAATTCTGACATTTGTAAATAAATGTAAAATACAGGCATGTTTTCTTGAATGTAAAAGAATACTGTGAAATGTGGAACTACAAAATATGTGACAACATTGCACTCTACTGGCCCAGTGAAGCATGTTGTGACCCTTTCATGTTAGAATTCGGCTCCAGTGCATCTTGATGAAGGTTTCATGCCCACTGTTTTAAGGCTAAAGTTTATGACCAGAATTTACATGTGGATAATGTTTTACTGCTCTATTTTCTGTTAGAATATACATGTGAAATGTCTTCTATTGTTGTGAGTTTCTGAGCAGGTGTTAGATTGCTAAATAATGCAGTTTGTTTGCCTGGGAAAACCTAATTGTCAACATGATGTAATTTGCGAGAGACCCAGCAGACATGTTTGTTAGTAATGTTTAAATACTATTTCTCACAAGAGACTTAAAGCATTTTGATCTTGGATATCTAACTCAACACTCTGCCTAAGCTCACATGTAAGTTTCTAGCACTGTGATTTCTTGTACGAATAGTTAAAGCTAGTAAAGATTAAGTAGGTATTTTTCTTTGAAATTAGACCTGTTCTACTGTATTATTTTAAGTTTGTGTGATCTTTGAACTCTTGGATATCTCTGTGGTGTAGTAGCTTTGTCTTGAGTTTTAATTATTTACTATTAAATATTTTTAAAACCTTCTACCTGTGGCTGGTTTGTGTAGAGATGAGCTCTAGAGTACATTGCATATTTATAGATGTTATTGTAATAGGCCACTCTAAGGTAAGCCTTGACTGTTGGTCATACTACCATTGGATTATAATATTGCACAGTAATAATTGGACACCCTTTTAAGGGCCTTTTAATAGCTGATATTATTAGCTAGGTGGTGGCAGTAATTACTACCATATTGTCTGGGTAAAGGGGCACAGCTGGAGAATCTGTCAGCCTTTCCCAGGAGTGTCTGTGAAATTGTATAAATACTTATCTCAAAGTGTGTGTGTGTTGTGTCAGCTACTTGGCAAGGACATGAAGCACTGGTTGGACAGCGAGGGTACTGGAGATTCTAGCTTGCCCAGCTAGGCTGAGACCTGGACCCTATAGCTGTGCCATTGGGGAGTCTAATTGGGGACCTGGTGAGCAAAGGAACAACCAGCCCCAGAGTGATTGTGATCTCTGTGTGCACTTGTGTGCTTTACTGTGTGTATTAGTTATCCTTTCCTCTCTTCTATGAGACAACCTCTCTGGTGTTAGTGGAGAAGATTGAGGCTCATTGATTGCTGGGCCAGGGCACCGTCGTCACAACCACTAAGAAGGAACAAGTGGAAAAAAGTTCCTCTCTCCATCCCCCCAACAAAGAGTCACGGGCAATGGATAGATTTGGGAAACAAGTTTATGCTTTGACCTTTGCCCTATGGTCTTTCAACTATAAGGCACATTTTACAAGAATGCAGAGAGATCTGATCAAGGAGCTTCTGGATACTCTCTTAGGAGCTGTTTCTGAAGAGATACAGGATTCAGTCACCTCTCAGTTAGCTACCCTGACATCTATTTCCAATTTGTACATGAGGCTCATTTCTAATGTTGCTGAAGGAACGACAAGAGCAGTGGGTTCAGACATTTCCATAAGAAGGCATGACTGGATCAGCTTGCAAAATTTTGCGGAGCCCTTCAAGTCTTCATTTATCAATGCACCCTTTGACGGCTCAACTGTTAGAGACACTTCAGGTGTGAGAAGGAAGGGAAAACCCTTTCTGCCATAGGAGTACGTTTTTTCACTCCTCAGAGGCCCTTTTCCAGGAACCAATGAGGAATGGGTAAAGTGTGGTTCAGAAAGTCTCAAGGGTCTTCCCAGACTACATGTGGTGAAAGTTCCCCCAGAGGCAGAGGGGGGGAACAGTAATGGAAGATATGGAGCCCTTGTGGCAGAGGTTGCCTGCAACATCAGGGTTCCGGGATACCTTCTTCGGAAAACCCTTCTGGCACTCCTGAACAGAGGCCCAGATGTTCTTCGTGTTTCACTGTTGCAGTCATTACATTCGGGTAATCTGCTGGCAGGTTGCACTCAGTCGGCCTGATTAACAAAGTCTTGGGTCCTGCGTCGATTGCAGTCCCTTCTTCCATGACGTCAGGTCGTCAGGGGTATAAAACATTCAGCCGACGCCATTACATCAGTCTTTCTTGCCGCGCGGTGCCCGAAGCAGAAGCAGTTCGCAAGTGCCGGTCGGCTGACTCCTGAAATTTTCATTTTCGAGTTTCAGAACCAAAGTTTTCAACTAAAAGCTAAGTACCCCTTTGGGGAAACTTTTTCTTGCTCCTTACCGATGCCAGTAAAAGTTAATAATTGTATTACTTGTGGGAAGCAAATACCTCATAAGGATTTTTATTTGTACCGTATTCCTTGCCTAGGCCCTGACCACAACGTGCCTTGCTGTCGGTTTTGTGCTAAATTTAATCAACGCACTATTAAACGTCGGTATATTTTTGCTTCTAAATATTTTGGCTCATAGGTAGGTACTAGGCTATCTGCACGAAGGCATTTATAAGCCTAGCTGGAATGGGTTTCACTGCCCCCCCTTAGATTAGTTCCCTGTGCCTCTGTCCAGCAGAGCCATTGAAGTGATCCCTGGGGTAAACTTTCTGTTTCCCATCCACTCGTCAAGGTTTCTCTTGAAGAGGGTTAGCAAGGAACTCTGCCTAATGTAGATTGGAATCTTGTTCCAGAACATGGGAAGTCTCCGGGACAGGAATCTATCCCTCCAGCACATCCTATTTATTGTTGTGGTGAGGTTTAGATCCCTGGAGCATGTGGCTCAAGGGGATATGGTTTTCTTTAGGTGGAGCATGTCCATCAATTCTGGGTTGGACATGGCCTTGTATGTCAGGCAGAGATCACCTCTGAGTAGGCGGTATGCAACCGAGCACAGCTGGAGTTTCTTCACTCGAGCTGCATAGGGCATCTGCTTGAGGCCAGTGATCCTCTTGGTGAGGAACTTCTGTGATCTTTCCGGTTGTTGCAGGTGTCTTGTAAGGTACATGCAAAATGGGGCATTGTACTCTTTGATGGGTCTGATGAGTGATGCATAGAGGGGCCCAATGATCTCTTTCGATCTGGATACAAACCCTTTTGTAATTGTGGGCCACATAGAAGGATTTTCTAACCACTTTGGCATTGTGATTATCAAAGGAGAGGTTACTGTCTACTTGTGTCCCCAGAGGGCTACCACCTATGTGGTAGTTTGTGGGTACTTTGTTTTTTCCAAAGGGGATGACTATGCACTTTTTGGCATTTAGCTTGAGACCATGGTTTTGATACCAGGTATCTGTCTCAGTGAGATCCTTTTGGAGGATGTCTTTGTCAGCCGGAGAGTCAATTATAGTCCCTAGTTTGCAGTCGTCTGCGAACTTGGTGAGCCATAGTCCTCCTGTGCATGCCTGTACCTCTGAGAAGTATATGCCAAACAGGAGGGGTTATAGGACTGAGCCCTGAGGAACGCCACTTGTAACAGGTTTAGAGTCAGACCTAGCTCCTGCAACTCTTACCATGTGGGTTCTGTCGGTGAGCCAGTTGGCAACCCATCTCGTGACATAGGGGTTTATGTTCAGGCTGGTGAGCTTGTCTATAATGCCTGAGTGGGGGAATAGTGTCGAAGGCCTTTGTGAGGTCTAGGTAGGCTCTGTGGACCACCTTTCCCTCATTTATAGCCTTGGTATCTGTCTCAAAGAAGTCCACTAGGTTTAAGAGGCATGATCTGCCCTTAAAGCCGAACTGGGTTGGGTCCAGTGTTTGGAGGTTTCCAATGTCTCTGTTAATGAGATTCATGATGATGCGCTCCATAGCTTTGCAGACCAAGCTAGTCAGGCTTATAGGTTGATAGTTCCCGGGGTCCTTTGTGGACCTTTTGCGGAATAACAGTTGCTGTGCGCCACTCTGTGAGCATGTAGCCTGTGGAGAGGCTGAGTTTAAACAGTGTGTTTAGGTGAGGGGTTAGTTCATCTTTGAGCTCGTGTAGGACGCAGCCTGGGACACCGTCTGGTCCCATTGATGCTGTGTTTTTGGCTTTGGAAAGGGCTGTTTTAACCTGAGTGTCTTATTTCAGGGGCACTACATTCTCCTGGTATAGTTATGAGCCCATTTGGGGGGATGGGGGTGAATAGATTTAACTATCCAGAAATGTTGTCTGTTAGCAATCCGACTACCAGAATACCTAAAAAACGCAAAGAAAAAGGCAGAGACAGACTGTCTAGGTCCAAAACCGATGACGAAGCTTCTCCTAAGTCAGTCGCCGGTTCGCCACTACTCAGTGAGGTGCTTTCGCAGCCCCTGATGCCCACTACTTTTGATTCACAGGCCTCTACTGAGACCCATTTGGAGTCCGGTATGCCACAAGATACTTTAGTATTGAACCCACAGATATCTCTACCTTAGATGGGTCCGGAGTCACTGAGCAGGCACCGGCTTCTTAGGGTGTTTTCAGGCCTAAAGATTTGTATATATTTAAACCAACGCCATCTTCAAAACTAAGGCCAAAAACTACTTCTAGGTCTAAAAAAACTACGCTTGGGCCACGTGTTCAGGCCCCAATGCCTAAAAAACAAATGATCAAAATGGCTGAGGATTTAATTACCTTGATCAGGGGTATCCATCCCTCTCCTGCTAAGAGGCCTAGGCAAGGCACTGACTATGAATCTTCAGATCAGGTTTCTATTTCTTCTGATTCCTCTTCTGATCAGGAATTATCTATTCCCACTTATGAGGACTCTGATGCAGAAGATTCTATTCCTTCTGCTTTTCCTCCTGAGGATTTTTCTTTTGGAGAAACTTTGCATACCTTAAGGGAACACTTTCACTGGGAGAGTCAGGATTTCTCAGAATCTAAAAAGAGACTTGGGGATTTCCTTCTTCCTCAGCATAGGCCTTTGGCTATACCTCCTGTTCATTGTTGATGATGTTTTCTCAGAGTCCAGTATGGCTACTGATTCTCTGCTTCCGTCTCCTAGTAAGCCAGACAGATATTCCAGGGTTCCTGACTCCCACAAATTCCTCTTTAAAAACCCTACTGCTGACCCTGAAACCATTTCTCAGGGCCCCAAGGGTGTTAATGCTTCTACTGCTAAAAATCCTACCCCTTCTGATAAAGATTCCAGGGCGCTGGATAGATGGGGGTAAGAAGGTTTACACGTCTGCAACCTTGGCGATCAGGGCTTTAAACTGTCAATTTCATATGCTTAAATATCAACAGCATGTCATGGGCTTACTTAAACAGAAAATGTTGATTTCTGACTGTGTAGAGAGTTGCAGGATTTATTCCATTCAGCTGAACAAGTTGGTAAACATACTTTGCAGTGTGGTTTTGATTCCTTGGAGGTCTCTTGCAGGGCTGCTGTAACTGGATTTGTGATAAGAAGGTATGCTTGGCTCAAGGAGCAAAATCTGCCTGACCATGTTAAAGCAAAATTATTGGATGCTCCTTTACAACAGGACAGTCTATTTGGTAATAAGGCAGAAGTTGTTTTTATTCTATGCAAACCGTAAAAGATTTCCTACAAGTGCAGCCACTCAGGTTCAGTAGGCACTGGCCTGCTAAGAACTGGTCCTTTCCAGTACCCACCAGAGCCGCTCAGGTCAAACCCATACATTCCAAAGGCTCCAGGTTTCAGTCACAAGGAACGTATAGAACAAAGCAATGGGGTGCCTCCACCTCCAGATCTGGAAGTAACAAGGCATCTTCCTACGGTAAACAGTCTCAATGACTTTCCACTGCAATCACCAAGCACTTATCTTTTGGCCACCCTTTGGGGGGAAAACTGGAACTTCATGCACGAAACTGGCAACTGATTACCCAGGACAAATGAGTTTTAAATATAGTATCCCAGGGATACAGATTTCATTTCCACACGTTGCCATTTCCAAACGAATGGCCAGTCTGTCTCCAAATCAGTGGGCAGAGGCCCAGAAACAAGTTATGTCCCTCATGAATATGGGGGCTATTCAACCAGTACCAGAAAAGGAAAGGGACAAGGTTTTTATTTAAGACTTTTCCTGGTACCCAGAAAAGACAAATCATGGCGTCCAGTTCTAGACTTATCCATTCTAAATGCATTCTGGACATTCCAAAATTCAAGATGCTGACTCTCCAACAGTTGCTACCTATGCTAGGCAAGGATGCCTGTTTGGTAACTCTAGACTTAAAAGAGGCTTACCTGCATATCCCAATCAGGGAATCTTGCAGAAGATACCTCCGCTTCAAAGCAGGCTATTTGCATTACTTGTTCTCTGCACTGCCCTTTGGCTTATCTACTGCACCCAGGGTCTTCACAAAGTGCCTGGCAGCAGTAATTGCATTTTTCAGGCAAAGAAATATTCAAATTTATCCATACCTGGACGATTGTCTAATTCAGGCAGAAAACAAGGACACTCTTCTAAAACATCTGGTGTTTATAAAAAGACTCCTAACTTGTCTAGGGTACACCATAAACGAAAAGAAATCACAACTGGTACCCTCTCCAATAATTGCATTCCTGGGTGCAAGCTTGAATACAACTGCCCGGATGACATACCTTATGCCAGAAAAACAAATTCAATTGATGACTTCCTTCAAACAGGTGGCCACAAAAACCCAGCTATCTGCAAGACAGATTGTGCAGGCCTTTGGGTTCATGGCCTCCTGCATTTTAATAATTCCATATGCAAGACTGCATATGAGGAAACTTCAATGCTACCTAAAATGTTTATGGAGTCAACATTGTCACAGCCTGGAAACAATGATTCCTATCATTCCTTGCCTGCAGCTAGAGTTCCTATGGTGGGCAGAGGCCTGCTACCAAAACAAGGGATTGTCATTCATTCCACCCTCTGCTGCCCGCACCCTGACTACAGACGCATCAGATTATGGTTGGGGGGCGCATCTGGCAGGGCGACGCATTCAGGGCCAATGGAGCCCAAATCAAATGCACCTACATATCAACCAGAAAGAGATGCTAGCTGTACAGAATACTCTGACACCCTTCAAGGACTATCTTCATCCAGGACAACTACTGATAAAGACAGACAACACCACAGTCAAGTGGTACATAAACAAGCAGGGGGCTACCCACTCCTACCCCCTTTGCAGACTAGCCATGGCATTGTGGAACACGGCCTTAACTTATCAAATACATCTACAAGCTCAATTCCTGCCAGGAAAGCAAAATACTCTGGCAGATGAACTAAGCAGAAATGTTATGGACCCACACAAATGGAAACTGGATCCACAGATCTTCAGCATGTTGACACGCAAATGGGGGAGCCCAGACATAGATCTTTTTGCCTCACCCCAAAACTATCAGTTGGACAAATTCTGCACAAGAATTCATCACAAAAAGCTTGGAAAGTGGATGCTCTATACTTCAGCTGGAAAAAAACATATCAGTCTATGCCTTTCCCCCTCTGCCTGTACTCTCCAAGGTCTTACTAAGTCGGACAGGTAAAAACAAAAATGATTCTGATTGCTCGACTGACTTCGCCAACACTGGTACCAGCTCCTGCGCAATATGGCGCACCTTCCTTCGTGGTACCTGCCTCAGACACTTCACCTACTGTCTCAGCAGAACTATCAAATTCTGCACACTCGGCTCCAAACTCTGAATCTTGCAGCATGGCTAATCAACTAATTTCACCAGTTACATCTCTCAGTAAACCTGTAATTGATGTCATTTTGGAGGCTAGAAGGCCTAGTACTTGAAATTCTTATGTTGACAAATGGAAAAGATTCTGTGCCTGGAACCAAGCACAAGGAGTAAGCACAGCAATGCCCAATATTCCTTAGATTCTGCAATACTTAATTGAGAGGCTTCACAAGGGCCTATCTTTTTCTTCCATAAAAATCCATGCCTCTGCCATTTCAGCTCATTACAACACAGAGCCTACCCTCTTTTCTCATCCTCTGCTAAAGCAGTACCTCAGAGGGGCCAAAAATATAAGACCTCCCAGGAGAGCACCATCACCTGCATGGGACCTCAATTTTGTTTTGGAAAAACTCACTCTACCTCCTTTTGAGCCAGCTGCTACTGCAAACCTAAAATTTCTCTCTTGGAAAACAGCTTTTCTTTTATCAGTCACTTCAGCTAGAAGGATTTCAGAACTACAGGCTCTTATGGCAGTGGAGCCTTTTATTATTTTTTACCTGGACAGGGTGGTTCTCAGGACCAATCCATGCTTTATGCCTAAAGTGGTATCTAGTGTGGCCCTTAATCAGACCATTCATCTGCCAACTTTCTTCCCAAATCCACAGAACAAGGGTGAGCAGATTCTGCACTCATTGGATGTACACAGACAACTAAGATTCTACTTAAAAGGGACAAAATCTCTAAGAAAATCTGAACAATTACTGGTGGCATTTGCTGCAGGGGCAGAGGGGAAAGGCTATTTAAAGCAGACTATTTCAAAACGGATAAGCCATTGTATTTGTTTCTGCTATATGCACCATGGTAAACCTGTCCCCAAGGGGATCAGATCTCATTCCACCAGAGCTGCATCTTCTTCTGCAGCCTTTCTCAGAGGGGTACCTACCAGATACATTCTAGAAGCTGCTACCTGGAGCTCAGTTCATACGTTCACCAAACATTACCATTTACCTCTCTTCTCTAAATCCAGAGCAGGCTTTGCCACTGCTGTCCTGCAGGGCCTTATAGCTGCTCCTAAGGCTGTATAAATCCATCTTCCCAACCATAGCTTTGGGATTCTACCTGAATGTAATGACGGCAACAGTGAAACACGAAGAACATAGTACAGTTGTGTACACTTACCGTAAATGTAGATGTTCGTGTGTATTCACTGTTGCAGTCCTGGTTACCCACCCTCCAGCCCCCTGTTTTTCTCTTACTATACCTCTCTTTTCTTTTACTATGCTCAGAAGCCTTTTTGGGTGTATTTGCTTTTATTTGGAGGTATATTTTTTGTGTTTCAAATTAATTTTATATATATATATATATATATTATATATATATATATATATATATATATATATATATATATACACATACACATATATATTTTTTGTTCCCCATTTGGGGGGCACCTGACATCTGAGGCAAGAAAAAGTGATGTAATGGTGGCGGCTGCATGTCTTATACCCCTGACGACCTGGCGTCATGGAAGAAACGACAGCAACCGACGCAGGACCTAAGACTTTGTTAATCAGGCCGACTGAGGGCAACCTGCCAGCAGATTACCCAAATGTAATGACTGCAACAGTGAATAGACTCTAACATCTACATTTATGGTAAGTGTACACAACTGTACTTTCTCCACCCCTGGAGGCAATCAGGGGTCACTTATCCCTGCACCTAAAAGCCTGGCAAAAAATAACCTCCAATACTTTGGTGCAGAGGAACATTTCCAGAGGATGTAGAATTCCCTTTTCCCTTCCTCTTCCCTGTTCAATGAAAATTCACCAATTTTCATCCCAGTCACAGGGAACAGGCAGCTATTCAAATTCAAAAGATGCTTGAAAAAGTCATCCAAGTCGTCCCACCTAACCAAATAGGCTCCGGATTTTTTCCTCAAGATTCTTTAGTGCCAAAAAAGACAGGGGACTGTAGATCAGTTTTGGATCTCAGTGAACTGAACAAATCTTTTGAAAAAACAAATTCCATATGGTCACAGTTCAGTCCATTCTTCTGTTTTTAGGAAAGCACAACTGGATGTGCTGTATAGATCTTCAGGATGCGTACTACCATGTAAAGATGGACAGATGTTCCAGAAGATTCCTTCGCTTCCAGCTGGGAGCCAGTCATTACCAATTCAGACTTCTGCCCTTTGGTCTCACCACAGCCCCCAGGGTGTTCACCAAATGCATGGCAATAATAACTTACAGATTGCAAGGATTCCGGGTGTTTCCGTACTTTGATGACTGGCTCATTCGTGTCTGTCAGTTCTTCGATCGCTTAAAATTTCGAACTTTACATTGTCGAGACCAAACGTTTGAAATTTCAAGTGTTCAAAGACTGACTTTCAATGGCGCTGTATGGTGCAGATAGGGAGAATTTCCCTTTTCTGCATTGAAGTGCGGTCTCGGAGTTGGTATATTTAAGTAGGGAGGTGTGGGGGGGTGTGGGGGGGCTTGCCCCCCTGCTCACACTGTTAAGGTATGTTTTTCTTTCATTTTTTTTTTATTTAGTATTCGAGCATCCAAATGTCGAACATTTGGTCTCGACCTTGTAACGTTCGACATTTTGGATGTTCGAATATTTAACATAGACCCGCTCATTCCCGTTACTACGAGGCATCTACTACTAACAGCAAAACAAAAGGTTCTACAGTTATGTGACCATCTAGGCATCACAATCAACTTCGCCAAATCCTTGCTGCAACCCACACAGAAATCTAACCTTTATAGGAGTGTTAGACACTGCCTCACTGCCTCCCTCCATTTCGATTGGAAACTATCCAGACTAAAGTCCGTACTCTACTGCAAAGAAACAGAGTTCCAACACGACTAGTTCTTCAAGCATTAGGATCAATGGCAGCCACCATAACTCTTGTTTTCCTAGCCAGGATTCACACGAGAATATTTCAGTGGTTACTTGCGGTACAATGGTCATTCCTTCAGCATCCCTTTTCAATGCCAATATTAATCACCAACACATGCAAAATAGACCTTCTGTGGTGGACTCTTTCAAGTCAAGTTTGACAAGGAAACCCCATTCATTTCCCCCCTCAACAAAGGCCACAGTGACCATGGATGCTTCCCAGTTTGGGTGGGAGGGCATTGTCAGGGAAAGACAGTCCAAGGCACTTGGTTCACAACTGAGATGAGAGAAGTGCTACTGGTATTGCGAGCATTTCAAGACTGTCTACCTCTAGGGATGATTGCGATTCAGATAGACAACATGTCAGTAGTCTGGTGCATCAACAAACACATCTTTACCCCCATATGTCCTCAGTGTATGGCAGTGGGCAATCTCATCCAACTGCTTTCTGATCGCAACGCATATTCTGGCGAAGTCCAATGTGACAGCAGACAAATTGAGCTTGTGCATCCTTCTACCTCATGAGTGGTCCCTCAATCCGAAAGTGTCGGAAATGATTTTCTGATTTTGGGGCCAGCCTTGATGCAACCTTTTGCCTTCCCTATGAACAACAAATGCAGCAGCTACTTTTCCCTCATCCCCCCAAAGGGGAAATTAATGAGGGATGCTGTTCTCCACATTTGGCCACCCAGTCTCCTTTATGCCTTTCCTCCAACCCCACTAATTTGCTAATTTCTACAGAAAGCAGCCAAGTTGAAGAGTAAAGTCATCCTGATTGCCCCTTTTTGGCCTCTGCAGATTTGGTTCCCCTTCCTATTGCCTTATCTAGTACAAAGACCAGGGATTCTGCATCCAATTCCGGACCTCCTGTCACACCTGATGGGCATCAGTCACCCAGACATTACAACTCTCAAGTTGACAGCTTGGTATCTCCAATTCCATTAGTAACCAGGCACAATATGCTCTCTTCCCCAGTTAAACACAAACTTTTGGCCTCTCATAAACCATCTACTCGCAAACTTTACATGAGTATATGGAAAAGATTCCTTCATTGGGCCTCCCTACATCACTTTGATCCCTTTTTAGCACCAATCCACAAAATTCTTCACTTCTAGTCTCTATTTTCAAAAGATGGCACTTTCACTTCTACAACTGAAGTCCAACTTGCAGCAATCTCTAATTTTCACAGTGGTTTCCAGGGATCATCAGTTGCCTTGCAACAAACTTTGTAAAACCTTTTTAAAAGGTGCTCTCCTCTTAACGTCTCCTTACAGGGACCCTACTCCTCCTTGGTACCTCACCTTAATGCTTTGACACAAACTCCTTTCGAACCGGTCTCTAGATGCGATTTGAAGTTCCTATCCTGGAAAACTATCTTCTTAGTAGCCATTACCTTGGCTAGAAGAATTTCAAAAGTTCAGGCACTTTTGCCTAGGCCGCCATATTTGATTTTTTTCACAAGGATAGAGTTTCTCTCAGGACCAACCCTTCCTTTCTACCTGATGATGTGTTGGAAACTAACCTTAATCAGTGCATTAATCTTCCGGTGTTTTTCCCAAATGTTTTTAATAAGGTGGAGTACACATTACATTTGTTAGATGTTCACAGACCGTTAAGATTCTATCTTGACAGGACCAGGAACATCAAGAAGTCAGTCATGCCGCTTGAGCTGAATTAACAAAAAAAACAAGTTTGGGCATGAAGTCCCTCAGAGCTGTTAACTTTTCATATCTCAAACTGGGACAGCCTGTAAACAAAGTAACCCTAGCTAAGTGGACATCGGACTGTATTTCCTTTGTTTATAGGATGAGAGGTATTTGTTTACCTATACCACCAAAAGCACTTTCAGCTACAGTGGTAGCTACTTTTGCTGTCTTCCAGTCAAGAATTTCCATGGATGGACATCTATGCAGCTGCAATTTGGGCATCTTCCCATACCTTTGTTACTCATTACAAATTAGATCTATTCTCTAGGGGAAGAGCATCATTTGACTCAGCAGTGCTCAGGAATATCCTTCCTTGAGTCCATCCAGGGTTCTAGGTAGCTGGGGACTCTGTCCCACAACTGACAGGATGAAGACTGCCACAACTGATGACAGGATGAAGACTGACAACTTCAAATAAAGAAGTTATGTTTTATCATAACATTCCATCTGAGTTGTTCATCTCCATTTGTCATCAACTCCTCCTTCCCCGGCCAGACTTCCTCGAAGAACGGGCATTTACCTGAGAGTTTGCATGTTAAGTTGTCAATCTCGCCTTCATTCTTGCTTGATGGGTTGCTTTAGCTCGAGAACTCCTTTTACCAGCTCGAGGCAGCCCCATATCCCATGATGCAAGGCAGGAAGTACCCAGATCTCGTTTGCCGCTGTTTGCGGAGGTCTTCTCTTTACCAGCTCCTGGTAAGTAATTCACTTTGTGACATTTAAGCCCCTTTTACTTAAAACTTTTTATATTTGATAGTTTAACTTTAAACTTAATTTTTCTGACAGAAATCCCTGTCTCTTTTAAATTTTTTAGTCAGTTAATTTCCCTTTCCCATCCCCCTGTTAGGGTGTGTGTGTTGGTTTAATTTACTATATCCTTTGGGATTAATTTAATTTAATTGGACTGGTGTGTGTGTGTTTTGGGCACCATGTCTAAAGAGAGGGTTTCAGGTTTTAAGTGTGACTCGTGCTGGCAGAAGATGTCTCTGACAGACGGTCACACTTCCTGCCTGTACTGTTTAGGCCCTCTTCACCTGCAGGACTCCTGTGCTATTTGTCACTCCTTCAGCCAGAGAGTCCTGCAGGAGAGAGAATAAGTTGATTCTGAGGGGTCTTCTTAAGCGGAGGGCTCTCCGGCTAAGTCCCCACAAAATCAACAAAATCTGCCAAGACCCAGGCTTCTGTTTCTAAGCCTGTGGCCTCGGCTCCGAGATCTTCGTATAGAGTCGATCGATGGCTGGAGCCGATTCTGATCTACTAAGCCCGATGGCTATCGGTGCGAGTCGCTGACCACTGTGGGTCGGTTCCGACCGGCTCCGACATCGGTGTCGGCTCCGACACCCATGTGGCACAGGCATCGGCCGATCGGCTCCGATCACGTGGCTGTATCGGCTGGAGCCGATACATCGAAGCGTTCTGCGGCTCCGAAATCGGTGCCGACAGGATCAATAATATCCGATGACCCATTCCAGGAAGAGGTCGAGGTCTCCTTCCTTCCTCCCTCTTCTATCGGCGATCTTCAAGGTCATCCAGGTTGTCAGACCATGACCTAGAGAGTGGTCAGTAGATTGCTCAAGTCACAGGTACTGGCCCAAATGCTACACAGTCCGTCTCAGCAGGCGACTGTTGGTCCACCAGTTCCTCCTTCAACTCTACCCCAGAGTTTGGAGTTGGAGTCTTCGGGCAGGGTTACTGCTACGGCTGGAGGACGGATACCCCTTCTGTTCCTTCAGCCCCTACTCTTATCTCCTCTTCCTTAGAGGGATTCGGTGGTCGGGCTTCCATGGTCTCCTCCGAGGGGTGAGTGGCATCGGACCCTTGTCCGAACCCGCTCTTCCCTGGAGCCTCGGCCTTGGTGAGCTCGGCTCCGACATCTGCCTCGGAGACTTCCCTTCGGTGGCCCCTGGAGTTCCTAGCTCTTGGGCGGGGTCTCTCGGACCTGCCTGGGAGGGAGCGTGATGAAGAGTGTACTGGCCACTGGTATCAGTCAGCAGTCTCTTCCCGTAGCTCCTCCCTCTATTGTACCTGTTGTCATCTCTGCCTCTTCTCTTGCTACTGGACCCAGAGATCCTCCGCCTCACGTTTCCCCATTGGGAATTTCCCCTCTTCCGAGGATTCTCCTGATGTTTGAGATCCTCCTAGGAAGAGGACTTGTAAGAGGAAGCATGTATACTCACCTGAGTGTGTCACTTCGGATACTGAGATTGATGAGTCAGAGGGATCGCCTAGATCCCCTCTGAGGATGTCTCCTTCTCAGACATCCTAGAACTTCTGAAACAGAGGAAACTGGCCTCCAACAATCCCTCTGAGGATGAGTCAGTATACCTAGAGGCGTTTGGATCTCGGCCCTCCACCTCCTGGGTGTCTCCGCCTTCGACCCCTTATGCAGGTTATAGCGTGGACAGCTCCTGACTCTGTAGAGCCAGTCCCTAGGAGGCCTTCTAAATTTATAACTGCCCCTAGTGACAAACAATTCCTTACAAAGGGTGTCCCGCTGATGCCATGGTGGTGGCTGCCACCAAAAGGAACTTGCAGATCCTTCGTGCCCGTCCATCCTCCTAATAAGGACTCTAGGACCATGGATAGGTACTGCAGCGGATGTTTTCCTCAGCGACCTTTGCTATTGAATTATCTTTGTCACTTCACCAGACTCCAGAGATATCCTGAAGGAGCTGGGAGAAGTAGTTCAGGATCCTACAGCTGCAGGGGCCCAAGAAAAGATTGACCCTCAATTCCATTGCTAACTCCTCCATGCTAATATCTTATGCTGCTGATGGGCACAGGTGTGGCTCTTAGGCGAAGCCTGGATGCGGCTATGTGATTTTCTTGGATCCTTTAAGGCGTCCTTCACAAATTCTCCCTTTGATGGGTCAGCTTTGTTTGGCCCTCAGGTGAAGGAAACCTTGACCAGGTGTGAGCAGGACGGCAAGACTCTTTCTGCTGTTGGAGTCCGTTTTCCACCCTTCTAGGCCTTATCCCAAAGGACAGAAGGGTGGGAAGATGTCAGTTTACCCCTAGAGGCAGAGGGTAACAACAACAGACGCTCTAGAGGCAGAGGGGTCCAAGAACCAGGGCAACAGGGAGTCTCTTCCTGAAAAGCCTTTTCAGCATCCCTGAGGTGTTGCCCGGCTGTCCCTCCTTGGAGGCAGTCGGGAAGATTATCACTGTACCCAGAAGCCTGGCATTCCCTCACTCAAGACAGATGGGTACAGTCGATCATATCCAAGGGTTACATAATTCCTTTCGAGGAAAGTCCCTTCCCTCAAGTTCCCTTCCAGATGTACCACCCGGTCTAAGGGACATTGCAGAGTTAGAGATCGCAAAACTACTGCAAAAGAGCCATTCAGCCAGTCACAATAGACCATTCAGAGCCGGAATCTACTCAAGGTTCTTTTGGTCCCCAAAAGACGGAGACTGGAGACCAATATTGGATCTCAGCAGACTCAACAAGTCTGTCAGGAAGACAAGATTCGAATGGTCACTCTTCAGTCAATTCTGCCCTTCTTACAGAAGGACAACTGGATGTGCTCAATAGATCTTCAGGATATCACATCAAAATTCACAGACGCTCAGGAGATTTCTCCGCTGGGGTCCAGTCATTTCCAGTTCAGAGCCCTGCCCGGTCTCACTACAGCCCCAGAGTGTTCACCAAATGCATGGCAGTGGTCACGGCTCACCTGAGACGTCAAGGATTCCAGGTGTTTCCACTGGCTCCTGTCAGCCACCACCAGGCATCAGCTTATACAAGCCAGGGATTACACAATAGACCTTTGTTCTCATTTGGGCATCTCAGTCAACTGAAAAGTCATCCTTATCGCCCTGCCAGTCTATTACCTTCATAGGCAAACTTAAACACTGTTCGGATGTCAGCTACCCTTACAGAACAAAGAGTTTCAGACATTCAGACTCATGTCAGGATCATTCTGGCCAGCAAAAGTACAGGCCAGAATGGTTCTAAAGGTATTAGGTCTTATGGCTGCGGCCATCACTCTTCTTCCCTGGCTCGATTCTACATGCCTCCTTCAGTGGATGCTGTTCACACAGTGGTCATACCAGCAACTCCCAACACCAGATTCTGGTGACACAAACATGCAAAGAACATCTTGCTTGGTGGATCACATCGTCTCAGGTTCACCAAGGCAGGTGCCCCGATAGCCACTGTCACCACGGATGCCTCCCTGATCGGGTGGGGGTCATTATCAGGGCAGGATGGTTCATGGGGCGTGGCAACCGTTTCAGTACCATCTGCACATAAATGTCCTGGAGATGAGCAGTGTGCTTTTTAACGTTGCAGCCTCTCGACTTTCTTCCCGTCACAGACAACATGTCTGTAGTTTGGTATATCAACAAACAGGGCGGAACCAAGTCCTACAGACTATGGCAATGGGCGATCTCCTCTCATCGGTTTCTGGTAGCAACGCATATCCCTGGGAAAACCAACATTATAGCGGACAGATTGAGCAGAGCTATTCTCATGCCTCACGAGTGGTCTCTCAAGCAATCCATAGCGGAAGAGATTTTTCTGGAATGGGGTTTTGCTACTCCCCAAAACAGCAAATGTCCAGACTTCTTCAGCCTCTTCCTCTATCAGGCCATCCCCAGAGCTCTGACCCAGGATTGGCCCCAGGGACTTATGCCTTCCTCCATTTCCTCTGATCCCTCAGGTGATCCAGAAAGCTACCGCTTTGAGAGCCAAATTGATTCTCATTGCCCCTTACTGGCCTCGACAAGTTTGGTTCCGTTCCTCCATCGTCACCTTTTGGTGCAGCCGTGGCATCTGGACCCAGTGCCAGATCTACTGATTCACCAATCCGGTCAGCTGCACCGGTCAATCCCTTCTCTCAACCTCACAGCATGGTTGCTCCACTTCCTTCCTTAGCCAGGCTTCCTTTGATCTCTAACCCAGTTAGAGATATTATATCACTAAAATCCTCTACCAGGAGGATTTACACAAGCAAATGGAACGTTTTCCTTTGGGCTAAGGCCCAAAATATTGATCCTTTTACTGCCCTGTTCAGGCAGTTCTGGACTTCTTAGCAGAGATTTTCCATGCAGGCTCCTCTTCTTCCACAGTCAAGAGTTCAGTTGGCTGCTATTTCTAATTTTCATGTCGGGATAGCAGATCATAATATTATGTCCCATAGACTCTGCAGGGCCTTTTGAAAGGATTTTCCTACTAAAGCCTCCAATCAGGAATCCTCCTCCTCAGTGGGATTTAAATTTAGTGCTGACATCCTTGATTCTTCCCCCTTTGAGCCAGCTGTTTCTTGTTCCCTGAAATATCTTTCTTGGAAAACTTTATTCCTAGTGGCTATTACATCTGCCAGGAGGGTGTCTGAACTTCATGCTCTTTATTTGATTTTTCACAAAGACAGAGTATCTTTGAGAACTAATCCATCATTTTACAAAAACAATCTGAATCAATCCATTGATCTCCTGTATTTTTCCTGACTATTCAGATAGAGCTGAACAAAAGCTACATTATCTTGATGTCCACCGTCAGCTTAGATATTATTTGGACAGAACAAAAATTTAGGAAATCTGATCAACTTTTGTTTCCTATGATAATAAAAAGGCCTTCCTGTTTCTAAAGTGACTTTGTCCAGATGGCTTTCTTGGTCATCACTGAAATTTATACGATCAGGGGAAAACAGCTGTGCTCAAAACCTAAAGCACATTCAACTAGGAGTTTAGCTACTTCTACAGCCTTTCAAGCTAGACTACCTTTAGACACTATTTTTGTTTCCCATTACAAATTGGACTTGGCCTCCAGGGACAGAGCCAGTTTTGGCTCTACAGTCCTCAAGAGTTTGTTCCAGTGAGCCACCCAGGATAGAGGTGCTAGGGACGGTCCCATCAAGCAAGAATGGATTGACAACTTAACATTACCTCCTTCCCCTGGCCTGGACAGACCTTGTATAAGAAACTATAATGCTAAAGACCATTTAGACCTGGTCCTTTTTTCCATCTGTAAGTTTCTTCTTCCTTTGGGAAGTATTGTTTATGCTTGGTGTTATTGCCCTTTGTCAACAAACGAGATCTGGGTACTTCCTGCCTTGCATCATGGGATATGGGGCTGCCTCGAGCTGGTAAAAGGAGTTCTCGAGCTAAAGCAAGTGCGAGTCGGAGGGAGATGGGATCGAACCCATCAAGCAAGAAAGAAGGCGAGAGAAGACAACTAACATGGAACGTTATGGTAGGTACATAACTTCTTATTTTGGAACATTCATGTAATCCAGATATGGTCTCATTATTTTTACGTCGTCTTTCTCTCATCAGCAAACTCGATCTGAGGTAATCGACTCCAAGCATTATGAGTAAGGGATGTGCTTGAGAGGCTTTGGAGTCCGCAATCTGTAGAAATGGCCGTGTCAGAACCAAACCCCACAGGTGACGACAGATGAAGATGGACAACTCAGATGGAACATTATGGTAAGACATAACTTCTTTTTAAAGCAATTACATAAGCAAATTTAATTAATTGTATGTTGTGATCACGTGATTAAGTTATGTTTTTTGTATTTAAACTATTTGAAATTTATATATTGTATGCCTGATGAAGCCTTATGAGTGAAACTTTTAAGAGTTGCGTATTAAGGTTTTTATCTACTACAGTCTTGTTTCTGAATTTTATCTGCAGTTGCCTTGGTTACAGTGATTTATTTTATTTACTGATTTGTACACTAGTTTTTTGCAGGATTTATCACCAGACTGCATTTATTTCTTGATTTGTTTTTTTTGTTTGTTTTTTTTGTGCTAGGGTGTGGACATTTTTTGTTGTTGTTCCTAGCATTGTCCTTTTAGCTCAGCCTCCCTCTCTGCTGGGAGGAAATCTCGGAAGGGCTTCACGGCCAAATTTGTGTTAGTTAGTTCAGCTCAAGTTGCATGACAGCTTTGGCACATGGGAAGGTGCCCTGAAGCTTTGGAAGATGGCCGGCTGTCATATCCTTGACAAGGATATACCCCATATAGCTAAGACTACTGCAGCAGTGATCACTCAAACATCTGCTGTTATGTTAAGTTTAACTTAACCAACTGTGTTGTCTTTGGGGTGTGAGAAAATTGCAGTTAAATACTCGCCATAAGTAGGTGCATGTGTGGGGTGACCTTTTATTTTGTAATCAACATTTGTCTTTTACCAAGACTTACGATGCTATAATTATTGATGTTAAAGGTAATCTCATTACTACAACATCAGGTGCTCATTTTTTGTAGAACATTTTAGAGCACTTTGGCATCTTTTAATGAAGTAATTTTTACTCATTTTGCAGTCGTCAGCATATTTGTTATCCACTGTTCATGCCCCCCTTTTATATATGAGATGAGCAGTCTAGAAAAAAAGTGGCCCCAATGCAGAGCTATGAAAGTGATGGTTCCTTTTAAATGATTGAAGATGCAGTCTTTCGAATGTGTCTTGATAGAACTTGAAAGCACGAAAAGGAAAATAGCGAAACGGCATATGAGCGAATTCTTTCCCTGGGAAAGAAATCGCTTGGCCGCTTCCATTACTTTGCTGTTTTTGTGACTGTAGTGCGATCTTGGAGTTGGTATATTTAAGCAGGGGGGGTGTTGGGTCACAGCCCCCCACTTTATGTAATGTTTGATTTCCCCTTGGAAAAAAAAATCCCTGTTCTAAGCGTTCGAGATTGTAAGCTTTCGCTTACATGGATTCGATAAATCATTGTTAGCTTTTTTAAGCTTTCTATGATTTAACATAGATCCAAGAAACACCATCATTTTTAACCCTTGTCAGGATAGACAGATCAACCTCTCTAACTACATCCTGTTTCTCGTCTGGTGTTTATACATTGCATTAGATATGGAGTCAAACTTAAAGCTTTTAATTTATCAGTTCTTCACTGATGTGGAATAGTCAGAAGCCCTAGCAAGGTCAAGATGAGCAGTATGCATTGTCAGTACTTTTGAAGTGTCATAATTTCCTCCTCAGTGAATGCCATAAGGTTCAAAAGATACATTATTCCCTAAAAAAGATATTGTTCCATATCTAACAGAAGTAGGTTCCCTGTATTGTTCTGAATAAGCTGCATTATGAATCTTTCCATGTTTTTAAGTAGAATACTGGTCAGTGTGATGACTGCAAACAGTAGCGTGGCGAGGGTGAAGGGCTGGTTGTCCCAGGTGCAAAGTGTTAAGTAGAGCAGTCGAGAAGTGCAGAACTACATTTCCATAATTTTTTTTTTTGCTTGCTTTGCTTTCTTTGCTTAAAGAAGTGAGGTGGATTGGGTCTACTGTAGGAAGCTGTACCGGTTGGCTTGCTACAATATAAGCCTAAGTCCTTTTTTTTCTCTTCACTTGAACAGCTGAGGGGGTGGGGCACTAGATTAGCTGCGACTCTGGCTGTAGAATTGTTTGGCTGTGATGTGACCCCCCCCCCCCTTTTGTGAATCAGTGCCATTACAGTCTGTGACCACAGGTCAGGGATGTGTCCTCATGCAAACATTCAGTGTTGCACAGCTGATTACATGTACGTCTGTTGTAGCACTGGGTGGTAGCACATGCTCTAAGCTTACCACAGAAGACACTGGCTCATTTCCAAAAGAGGCATTCCCTCCAAGTGGTATTATTTTAAGGATGTTCGTAGTCCCAAAGAAATAAAATAGTTGGAGACCAGTTTTGGATATTTCTGTCCTAAACCTGTTTGTGCCCAAAATCAAAATGTTGTCAGTTCACAACCTGTTACCTGTGCTTCCTCTTTCAAGTTTGCTGGTAACACTAGACTTAAAAGATGCTCATCACATCACTATTCATCCAGACTTCAGTTGTTTCTTAAGGTTTTGTGTGTCTGGATCACATTATCAATTCTCTGCCTTACCCACTGGACTATTCACTGCATCAACAGTGTTCACAAAGTGTCTAGCTCCGATTATAGCTCATTGCAGGATACAGATTATCCAAATTCTTTCCATATCTAGATGACTTATCTTTGCAGACCCTTTTTCAAGGTGTTGAGGAATCTCTGTTGGGTGAGAGATCTCTTGCACAAACTGCGATTCCAAGAGAACATTCTTTCTTGACTCCCTTGCACATGATTGTGTTCCTGAGATGTCAACTGGGCATCTTAGGTCAGAGATTCTTCCAAAGTGAAAAAAATAGATCTATAGTTAGATCTATTTCTAAGGTTTTCCACTCGGACTTCAGTCAATGCAAGGGAGTACTTCAGGATTTTGGGTCTCACGGCTTCTGAGATTCTCATGGTGTCCCTGGCACGACTCCACATGAGAAGAAAGATGCAGTGATACTTGATGTCAGTTTGGTCCCAGCAAGAACACCCCTTGTCTTTTCAGATCCCAGTGTTGGAGTTTGTTAGAAGGGAAACCACTTGGTAGAGACCACAGAGATTCCTAAATCCAGGTCTCCCCTTTTCCCTCCTTGATACAAAGCAGTCCATCACCACAGACACTTCGGACTTTGCTTGGGGAGCAGTTTCGGAAGGGATTAAAGTGGATGGGGTCTGGGACACCTAGGACAGAAGCAAGCACATATATATCAGAGATGCTTGCCTTGATCAAGGCACTCAACTTCTCTGAATCATATTTGGTCCCTGGGATCTTTTCAAGTTGTTACAGGCAACAAGCAAGGGGAAACGAGGTCATACTCCCCTATGCAGACTACCCATCTTAGCTTGGGATATAGCTTCACAGCAGTCTCACTCTTCTGTTAGAATAAAATTGTATAACAGATAAGCTGAGCAGGACCAAGATCAACCCTCACAAATGAAAAGTAGATCAGGAGGTCTTCCAAAGGAATGTTCCTATATGCTTTTCCACTAATATCCAGGGTTCTTCTGAAGATTCAGAAGGAATCCCTTAAGATCATTGTGGTGACTTCCCTCTGGCCCAGACAACTCTGGATCTGAAGTAGTTAACTTCATTTGATAAGCAATTTGTGGGTATCTGATCCAATTCGGATCCGAGCCGGCAGCTTTCCTAGCAAAAGATCCGAGCTCCAAGCTCCTCCCCCTTACCCACAATACCCTACTACCTCCTTCTAGTCCTTCGATCTCGTTTGCCGTGGCTTCTTGAAGCATCTGAGAACGAGCTCCTAGCGTTGGGTTGTGAGTTAAAAAGTTATTCAAACCTTTTTTCTTTCAAAAATCTCTTTGAACATTGTGTGTGTGGTTCCCTTTCTTCCCTTAATATATTTTTGGTAGTTTTTCACGTTAGCTTAGTTTAGATATTATTTACCTCTCCCCCCTTCTGTCTTTGTGTGAAGGTGTGTGTGTGTGGGCCTATTCTTTTCTTTCTAAAATGTCTGAAGGCCCAAAAGCGATTTTTTTCTAAATGCTCTGAGCATGGCCATAAGCTATCCCCAGCAGATGGCCACACTCTGTGTGTTATTTGCCTGGGCTTGGACCACCTTTCGTCGGGCTGCACTATTTGTGCAGCCTTCAACCCCATGGCCTTGAGGGATAGGAGGACCAAGCTAATCCTTGCTGGCCTTTTACCCCCTGATTCGGCTTCGTCCTCCTTCCCCTCTGTGGCGCCAGCTGCGGCTGCTCCACCGAATGCTCCCGCTCCCCTGGCCGGGACTGAAACTCCCTCTTCAGCTCAGGAGGAAAGGGACAGCAGAAAAAAGGACAGAAAAGACAAGGAGCATGATAGGGACAGGCATCGTAGCCACAAGAGGCGGGCCGAGTCAGCTCCCTCGGCCCCGCCGTCTAAGCAGCTCACCTCCCCCCTTAAGGTCTTCGGGTCTTCTCCCTCCTGGCTTAGTTCTCCACGTTTCTCCCCGGAGCCAGAGGAGGAGACCTGGTCACCTTCATGGTCGTCTAGGTGACCTTCCTGGCCGGCCTCAGCAGCCTCATCCAGGTCAACTAGAAGTCTATCCGACACAGACATGGACCAGATGATGCGTCGATTTCTTCAGGCCCAGCTGCAGATGGGAGTGCTTTTGCCTCCCCCCCCCCCCTCTGGGGGGGGAGCTCTGCCCCATTTTCTGCCCCCATTGCTCCTTCTCTGACCCACTATTGGGGTTCGGAGCTGTCGGATCCAGGTAGCTTCGGAGCCGGGGTGATGTCGGCGCCGACAGTGTTTCCTACTTCGGCGCCGCCTGCACACTCGAGTCTGTCTGGTCCTTTTTCGGATCCGAGCTCTTGGGGCCGTGAGCTGTGCATCAGATGCGGAGGGGCCAGTGTGCCTTCAGTTCCGTTGAGATCGGAGCGCACTGTTCTTTCGGATCTGATCGGGTCATCTCCCGCGCCGATCCACACGTTGGATCCGAGGGGGCTGCTTTCTCATCCTAGGGAGTGCAGCTCACCCTCGGCATTTGACGTCGTGGAGAGGGTCCTTTCGAGGGATTCGAGGCCTCAGGTTCTTGCTACGGATCCACCCGCCACTCCCTCTCAGACGGGCCTGTCTTCCATCATCCGGCCCCAGGGACAGCCTGCACCTACATCCCAGATGGTTCCTGTAGAGGAACAGGACATTGTTGGTGAGCCCTCTTCGGACAGCCCCCCTGAGGAGGTCCCTCAGAAACAAAAGTGTAAGAGGAGGCACTTGAACTCACCAGAGTCCCTCACAGAAGATACGGACTTGGAGGAGGTGGAAGGTTCCCCAAGGTCACCCCCCGAGGACGTCTCCTTTGGAGACATTATGGAAATACTTCGTATTAGAGGGGGGTGGTCAGCCCAAAAGCCTTCCTCGGATGAGTCTGTGTTTTTGGAGGTGTTCGCAGGCCCATCTACCTCTTGGGTGTCCCCTCCTGCCGATCCCCAGGTGGACCTCATAACTACCAGGGCATGAAATGAGCCGGACACTGTAGAGCCAATACCAAAGAGACCGGACAGGATCCTCAGCCCCCCCACGGACAGGACAGTTTGGAGCAAGGGTGCCCCAGTGGATGCCATGGTGGTGGCAGCAGCTGCCACCAAGAAGGAATTGGCACAGGAGAGTTCCTCGGTACATCCTCCAGACAGAGTCTTGGATGATGGACCACCTCTGAAAGCGGATGTTCGCTTCAGCGACCTTCTCCGTAAGGTCTCTGAACTATATGGCACATGTAATTTGGCTCCAGCAGGACCTAATCAAAGAGTACGCTGGGTCACCCCCAGAGTCCATGTTGGCCGAGGACAAATGGACCTTCTCTGCTCAAATGGCTACTCTTAAGTCGATTACAAACACCTCTATGTGGCTTCTCTCCCATGCCACGGACGGAGCGGCTAGAGCCAGCGGAGCAGGCATTGTCTTATGACGACAGCCCTGGCTCCGTCTCTGCGACTTTGCGGAACCCTTCAAGGCGTCCTTCGCGAACGCCCCCGTTGACGGTTCTACGCTTTTTGGCAAAACCGTCCGAGATACGCTACTCCAGAGCGAGAAGGACGGGAAGATGTTGTCTGCCGTCGGGATCTGCTTCTCGGCTCCTCGGAGGTCCTTCTGCAGGAACCAAATAGGACAGAAGAAGATGGTTCCAAAAAGCTCAACAATCCCATTTCGCTCCAGATCCCCCATCCTTCAGAGGCAGAGGAGGACAGGGAGGACGCCGGCCCAGAGGCAGAGGGGGGCCAAAGAATTTCGGATCGAGGGAAGTTTTATCTGATTGACCCACGCAGCAACCTTGAGGGGTTGCCCGACTGCTCCTCTCTGGAGGCAGTCGGGTGGGGGGTGCTTATCGGAGCACCTAGCACATTGGCAGTCCATTACGACAGATCGCTGGGTGCTCCGAATCATATCCAGAGGTTACTCAATTCCATTCCTAAGTCCTCCTCCCCCCCCCCACCCCGGTCGGGGCGCCTCCCCGATGTCCCACCCAATCAGAGGGAGGTAGCAGCCTTCGAAATAAAGGAGCTACTAAGAAAAAGAGCCATCCAGCACGTCCCCCCTCCAGGCAATCCGGATCAGGCTTTTACTCCACGTTCTTTTTGGTGCCAAAAAAGGTCCACACTGAATCTGTCAGTTGCCAAAGAAAAGTTCCGGATGGTCAACATTCAATCCATTCTCCCACTTTTACAGGAGAATGACTGGATGTGGCTCCATAGACCTCAAGGATGCATACTACCATATTCTAATGGACAGGCGATCCAGGAGGTTTCTCCGCTTTCAGCTGGGAGTCAGCCATTATCAGTTCAGGGTCCTATCCTTCGGTCTCACCACAGCCCCCAGGGTGTTCACTAAGGTCATGGCTGTTGTAGCGGCCCACCTGAGGCTTCAGGGAATACAGTTTTTTTTTTTACCTGGATGACTGGCTCCTAGCCGCCCCTACTAGGCAGCTACTATGTTCAGCCAAGGACTATTTCCTGCATCTCACCCACCATCTAGGGATCACAATCAACCACAAGAAATACTCCCTTCAGCCTACTCAATCTTAGATTTCATAGGGGCCAGGATAGACCCAATTCAGTCCAAAGTCTTTCTGACGACGGACAGACTCCGCAGCCTAAACCTCCACGTTTTGGCTCTTCTACAGTCCTCGGCCCCTCCAGCGGAATTAGTCCTGAGGGCTCTGGGGTCCATGGCAGCGGCCATCAACCTGTCACCACTCGCACGTCTGAAAATAAGAATTCTTCAATGGACCTTACAGGTCCAGTGGTCCATCCTACAACATCCTTTGTCTTCCCCTATTCCCCTTAGCAGGGTTTGCAGGGAATCTCTACTTTGGTGGCTCCATTCCAGGGACCTCTGGGAAGGGCGCCCCTTCTCTATGTCCCCACCCCAAGTCACAGTGACCATGGACGCGTCTCTCCTTGGGTGGGGGGGGGCATTGCATGGGTAGATCCGTCCAAGGCACGTGGACTTGCACAGAGACCTTATTGCATATCAATGTTCTGGAGATGAGGGCGGTGCTTCTAGCATTGCAGGCTCTCCATGCCCTTCTTCCTCAAGGGACTATTGCAATTCAAACAGACATGTCAGTGGTCTGGTACATCAACAAGCAGGGGAGAACCAGATCTTACCCACTTTGCCAAGAGGCCATGAGAGTGTGGGAATGGGCGATATCCACCAACCGCTTTCTCATAGCAATGCACATACCGGGTTGGTCAAACATTCTAGCGGACAGGCTGAGTCGCACTATCCTCTCACCTTACGAGTGGTCTCTGAACCCCTTAGTAGCGAATCATAGCTTCCTCAGATGGGGTCAACCTTGCAATCTGTTCGCATCGCCTTCGGACGCAAAGTGCAGTGAGTTTTTCGCTCTAATTCCCCCACCAGGGGAAACCCCCAGAGACGCTCTGGTTCATGCTTGGCCATCCGGTCTTCTTTATGCTTATCCTCCTCTTTCGTTGATGACAAAATTCTTGCAGAAAGCTCGTCGGTTTGGGAGCAGAGTTATCCTCATAGCCCCATTCTGGCCTCGTCAAACCTGGTTCGCATGCCTACGGTCTCATCTAGTATATCCTCCCTGGATCTTAGATCCCATCCCGGATCCAATTTCTCATGCCTTGGGATTGAAAACCCCCAACCTCAAGCTCTCTGCTTGGTTGATCCAGTTCCATTAATGGCTAGAACTCCCGGTATCGCATCCTCAGTGAAGGCTATCCTGGTGGCCGCTCATAAGCCTTCTACCAGGAAAGTCTACTAGAGTAAATGGAAGCGCTTTTCTATTTGGGCGGAGCATAGGAATTGGGATCCTTTTACGGCTCCTGTTCCAGCAGTCCTTGACTTTCTATCCCACATTTTTCATCAGGGGGCTAGTTCTTCTACTGTTAAAGTTCATTTGGCAGCTATTTCCCACTTCCACATTGGAAACAATTTTGGCCACCTAGCTTCCTCCAAGATCTGCAAGACCTTCCTGAAAGGTACCTTTCTGTTAAGACCCCCTGTTAAAGATGCAGTTCCTCCATGGGATTTAACCCTAGTTCTCCAGGCTTTGACTGGTCCCCCCTTTGAGCCTGCAGCTTCGGTCGACTTAAAGTATAAAGTATGTATCTTGGAAAACTGCCTTCCTGATTGCTATTACCTCAGCTAGAAGGATATCTGAGCTTCAGGACCTTTGTAGTAAGCCCCCATACATCATTTTTCATAAAGACAGAGTTTCCCTCAGGACTAATCCCTCCTTTCTGCCTAAAGTGGCTTCCGAAGCCAACATCAACCAATCCATCAATCTGCCTGTCTTCTTTCCTAATTATCATAACAAAGGAGAGTATAGACTTCATTGTCTGGATGTACATAGACAGTTGCGATTTTACTTGCACAGAACGGCTGTTTTTCGAAAATCGGATCAACTCTTTGTCTCATTTGCTAAGTCCTGTCTGGGTAAACCAGTGACAAAGGTAACCTTAGCTAGATGGATTTCCCAATGCATCCTTCAGCTTCTGGTCGACCTGAGCCCGTGCGGGTTCGGGCACATTCGACCCGTTCTGTGGCTACTTCTGCTGTCTTCTGGTCGAGGGTTCCTTTGGATGACATTTGTTCAGCAGCTACTTGGACTTCCTCTCATACTTTCATTACACATTATAAATTGGATCTAATATCCAGAGGCAGGGCATCTTTTGGCTCTGCAGTGCTCCGGAATATCCTTCCATGAAGACCTCCCAAGTTGTTGGTAGCTGGGGACTCTGTCCCACAGGTTGCTGATCAAATGAAGTTAACTACTTCAGATAAAGAAGTTAAGTACTCACCATAACGTTCCATCTGAGTAGGTAACTTAATTTGTCAGCAACCAACCCTCCCTCCGTCCCCCTGACCTGTACTTCATCCTTGAAGGATTATTGTGTTTCACTTCCCAGATGACATCAGGTTAGGATGTTCAGGTGTTTTTTCCTTTTGCTATTGTAGTATTCTGTGATACTATGGCAAACTCGATCTGAGGACTAGAGGGCGGTAGCAAGGTATTATGGGTAAGGGGGAGGAGCTTGGAGCACAGATCTTTTTCTAGGAAAGCTGCCAGCTCGGATCCGATACCCACAGGTTGCTGACAAATGAAGTTACCTACTCAGATGGAACGTTATGGTGAGTACATAACTTCTTTTTTTCCTTTCTTTTGGAAGAGGCCAGGGGCAATTACCACAAGCTTTCTCACAGACTGGATCTACTCACACAAGAACACCACCAAAATTCAGTCCACTGCCTTTTAGTTATGTGTTTACATGCAGCAGGTACTAATGGAGGCAAGAAAGCTTGCTACTATAAAGTCATATATTAGCAAATGGAAAACATTTTCTCACTTGTGCCAACAACGTAACCATTCAGTGCTAGTTCTAAAGTGGTATCCGAGTTTTACTTTAAACCAAACTGTTTAGCTCCACATTTTCTTTCCTCAACCTAAAAATGAGGGAGGTGTACTCCTTACCTTGGATATCGATAGACAACTCGGGTACTATCTTGACAAAAAAAAGTTATGTACTCACAATAATGTTCCATCTTTGTTGTCCATTTTCATTCTTCCTCAACTGTTGGGTACGGATCGTACTCGGATGATTTTTCCAGCTCATGGAACACTGAAATTCTCGAGCTCCTCTCTCACCCATACTGGCCTAGGTACCTAACATACCTCTGATCTGGTTTGCTGGGGTTCAGGCGCCTAGGCTGCGAGACATTTCCCTGAGGTACATTTGACTGGAGACACATGGCTGAAGTGACAGTCAGCTGCAGAGAAATATGGCTGTTTGCAAATTCCCTGTGGGCAAAGAGAAGCACAACCTGCCATGCTCACAGCTTTAATAACCAAATGCATGGAGGCAGAAGAAGTAATGAGTGTTGCGCACAGTGTAGAGTACATACTTATGTAACTACAGCATGTAGAAGTGTGCTACAGCATGGAAGAAATCCTGCAGGCTACTGTCGTCACATTTATGCTCCAGTATGCGTTTTAGGTAATGTTCCCTAGATAATGTAAAGTGGGTAATGGTCCACACACACCGTTTATAAAGGTACTGTCCATTGTGCACTGCATTTGTACTGCCACTGACATGCCCTCTGGCCAGCCTGCTGTTGATGCCTGCCATATTGCCTGCTCTCTCATGTTACTTTGGGGACCATGGACATTGTTTACCCCCTGTGACTTTGGTTCTTGAAGTTGTGGGCATGGCAACACATTCTTCTCTTTGCCCACAAGGAATTTGCAAACAGCCGTATTTCTCTGCAGCTGACTGTCACTTCAGCCATGTGTCCCCATTCAAATGTACCACAGGGAAATGTCTCACTGCCTAGGTGCCTGAACCCAGTTTGCTGCCCCTTAAGCCTGTAAGCATTATGCAATGGTGAAAAAACAGCATCTGGAACTCAAATAAAGGAACATTCATTTCTTCAGCATCTTTCAATCTTTCCAGAAGTCAAATTCGGAGGTCACTGGAGGAAGGAAGTTGAGGAAGAATGAAAATGGGCAACAGAGATGGAAGGTTATGGTGAGTACATAACTTTTTTATCTGTTATTTTCATTCATTCCTCAGCTATCCCCAGCTACCTATATCCCAGGAGGACTCTAAGGAAGGATAATCCTGAGGACTGCTGATCATAGGCTGCACTTCCCCTAGAGGCCAGATCCAGTTTGTAATGAGCTATAATGATATGCGGATTATCCCAAGTTGCGGCAGCACAAATGTCATCCAATGAAGATCTAGTTAAAAAGGATGAAAAAGCTGCCATAGACCTAGTGGAATGAGCTTTTGGTGGTTTTGGTAAAGAAAAATAAAATTTTTCTTAAACAAAGGTAATATAGTCAGTTAGCCATTTAGCTAAAGTTGCTTTAGAACCTGGTTTGCCTAAGTTTGATTCCAAAAAAGAAACGGATAACTGTTCTGATTTCCTTGAGTATCTGGTTCTCTGTAGATAAAACCATACTTCTCTATGAACATCCAAAAGGTGTGACATACTCTCCTTTGTTAGAAAAATTTGGAAAGAAAACTGGAAGCTTGATAACCTGATTTATGTTGGATTCTGACACCACTTCAGGAAGAAAGGAGGGGGTTAGTTTGTAAGGATACCCTATTTTTATAAAAAAATCAAATAAGGAGGCTTGGAAGACAGGGCCTGAAGTTTTGAAACTCTTCTAGCAGAGATAATAGCCACTAAAAAGACAGTTTTCAAGGTCAAAAATTTCAGTTCACATTTAGCTGATAGCTGTAATGGAGATTGCATCAGTGATTGTAAAACGATATTTAAATCCCACAGAGAAGTGGGGTCTTTTAACAGGGATCTAAGTAGGAACATTCCTCTTAGGGTCACCAAGTTTGAAAGAAGCAAACGCGTTATTTACTCTTGTATGAAAACTGGAAATGGCAGCTAGTTGTACTTCAGCAGTAGAAGAGCTAGCACCTTCATTGAAAATTGTAGCTAAAAAATTCAAGAACTTTAGGGACCAGTGTTGAAAAGGGATCTAGATCCTTCTGGTGTACCCAAATGACAAATCTTTTCCATTTACTTTTGTAAAGTTTTAATAGTGGAAGCTTTGTGAGATGATAGGAGAATGTGACTGACAGGGATGGAGAGCCTGGGCTGTCTAGTAATCAATAGAAATGGAGAAACCATGCGGACAGTTGTATGCCTGGATGGAATGTCCGGATGTGTCATGGCTGTCTGGTGAGACACAAGGTCTGGAATTGGATCCAGAATCCACGGAGGGCAAAACAGATGAGGCCAAAGACAGGGAAACCAAATCTGACAAGGCCAATAAGGGGCAATGAGGATATCTGTGCTCTTCAGTCAAGATGCTTTCTGAAGAAATTTGGGAATTAGAGGTAATGGGGGATAGGTGTAAAAGAGACGGGGGGCAGTTGTGAAGTAGAGCGTCCCTTGGTGACTCCCCCCTGCCGAGGAGATAAGTGCAAAGAATCTGGTGCACTTGTTGACGGGAGATGCAAAGGGATTTCAGCATCGTTGCTCCCATTGGTGGAAAATCCTTTCTGCAACCTTCATATTGAGGGGCCACTCGTGAGGCATTAAAATAGACCTACTTAACTTGTCTGTAGTTATGTTGAATTTCCCTAGAATATGTGTTGCTGTCAGAAACAGATTTGACGAGATCACCAGTTTGCCATACTCTCATGGCTTCTCAACACTGGGTAAGATTTGGTGCCCCCTTGTTTGTTGATGTGCCAGACCAGTGACATATTGTCCATTTGAGTAGCAATAGTCCTAGAGGGGAGAAGGTCTTGGAATGCATGTAATGTTAGGAGGACACCTCTCATTTCCAGAACATTGCTATGTGTATTGGTCTCTTCGGGGGACCACATGCCTTGGACTCAACTTCCCAAGAAATGCCCCCCCTACTGATCTGGGAAGTATCTATGGTCATTGTGGCCTTGGTCTGAGGGAAAACAAAGGGACGACCTTCTATTATCTCATTGGACTAAGTCCATCAGCCCATGTTATCTTGATATGGCTGGCTGAAGGTTGGTGAAGAATGGACCACTGAGTTGCTAGGGTCCACTGAAGGATTCTCGTGTGGTACCTCGCTAATGGTACCAAAACGATTGCAGAAGACCCAATGAACAGTTGAGCTGAAAGAGAAGAGCTTTGAATGATATTTGACCTGGAATCTAATGGTTTGAATCCTTGATAGAGGCTGTCTTAGATACGGTATCGAACAAGGTCTGATGAACCATAATAATTCAGTTGGTTTGACTTGAGATTTCTTATGGTTGATGGTAATTCTCAGATAAGGTTATAACTGGAGTACGTAATATTATGCTTTGATCAGGTGATGGTCTGAGCGTTTGAGCCTGTCGTCTAAATATAGAAACACCTGGAATCCCTGTAGCATCAAATGAGCTGCTACTACTGCAAACACTAGGTTAACGTCCTGGGGGCTGTGCTGAGACCAAAGGGTGGAGCTCTGAATTGGTACTAACTTGGCTTTCAGCTGAATGTGTACATGTCTCCTGAATCATCTGTTCATTTTGATATAATAGTATGCATCCTGAAGATCTATTGAGCACATCCAGTCGTCTTTGTACAGAAAAGGCAGAATGGACTGAACCATGACCATCCAGAACTTGGTGTGCTGAAATGACTTGTTCAGATTACTGAGATCCAAAATTGGTCTCCAGTCCCCTCTTTTCTTTGACACTAAAAAGAATCTTGAGTAAGTTCCAGACACTCTCTGGTCAGTGAGACTTCTTAGATAACTCTCTTTTCTAGACGCTTGTTTATTTCTACTGCTGTTGCCTCTGATTGGGTGGAACATCAGGCATTTTGTTTACAAACAAAAGGGGGTAGGAAAATGATATTGTATAACCACAGGAAATAATCCTTTGCACTCATGAATCTTTTGTAATCTCTAGTCAGGCTCTCTGGTGCAGGGATAAATGACCCCCACCGCCTCCAGAGATGGACAGTCGGGCCTCCTTTCAGGGGAGGTGGTAGGATCTGTCAGTGAAGGTATCTCTAGATACCTGGTTATACGGACCACCTCTGCTGCATGGATGGCATCTTCCATCCTCCCCCCCCCCCCTTTGCCCCTGGGGGATCTTTCTCCATGTGGATCTTGGAAGACACCCTGGGACGTTCTGTACTAATCTTTCTTCCACCTTGTTGGTTCCTAGAAAAGGTCCTTTGAGGGGTTGAAAAATGCATGCCCACAGCAGACAGGGTTTTACCTTCCTGCTCACAACGGGAGAGTGTGTGTCTTACTTAGGGGCCAAATAAAGAACTTCCGTTAAAGGGGGCATTGAAGAAAGAAGACTTGAAGGTCTCTGCAAAATCACACAAAAGCATCCAAGCATGCCTCCTGATGGGAATGACCAAACTCACTGCAAATAAGGTACCTTCCGCTGCGTGTGAGATGAGTGTCATGGACGAGTTTGAAATGAATTGGAGGGCAGCCATCTGCGAGGTAATAGTGTTCTCTGCATTGGAAGAAAATGGTCCCAGTGAGGGATTTGGTAAGTTCCTTAATCAAATCCCTCTGGAGTATTCTGAAGTGTGCCAAATAATTCAGCGACTGAAGGGCAAAGGTCACATGCTTCTCAAATCTGTCCAGTGTCCTAGACTCCCCTGTTTGGGGAGGTGGGAGGTGAACAGAGGAACTCTGTTCTGTCATTTCCTTCTTTGGGGCTGCCGCTATGATGTTGGCATCAACTGCTATTCCCATGCTGCACATCTCTGTGCCTTTTTGGTGGTGCCAGAAATCTATCTGGTCTCATAGAGATTGGCTCAGTGGTGTCAGGTTCCTTCCATACACGTCGAGAGAGAAAGTCAATGAGCTCGTCAGTAGGCAGAGTCAACCGGGAGGTAGATGGGCCAGCTCCAAAAGCCTCCAGGAATACCGACTCCTCTTGGGAGGGGTTGATGGCAGACCATCCACCCCTTTTCTTTACAAGTCCTAGAATGTCTCCAAAGGAGATGCTATCAGGTGCTGATCTTGGACAACCCCCCCCCCCCAATCAAAATTGGTATCCGGTGTGACAGACTCTTGTAGAGAGTCACAGTGCCTCCTCTTGCATTTTTTCTTCTTGGGAACTTCTTTGATGGGATGCTCGGGAGAAGTATCAGAAGAAACTAGTTATCCTGCTGGCTATCCTGGTGAATTCTCTAGGCTGGCTGTCCCCGTGGCACAGAAATTTGAGGCTCAAGATGCAGAGACTAATGGGGTTGGGAAATCAAAGCCAAGGAGGGGAGAGACGTTCTGACTCTAGGAACAGAGAAAACTATCTCCATTACCTTGAAAGTAGAGTGTCTTGGAGAGAAAGAAACAGACAGCTCCAAAAAGATATGCTTCTGGACTGTCGGCTCCCTTCGTCCCAAAGGCAGACTACCTGAGGAAGGAGTCGGAGCTGAGCTATCTAACACTGAAGCTCTAAGGGGCAAGAGAGCTCTGACAATTTTGGAGTTGACTGTAACATCCCAGATCTGGCGCTGACACCATGGCTCCCTGTCCACTCAGGGATGCCACCAGATTTGAATATACTATAATCTTTGGATCTGATATGGACAATGCCAGAATCTTAGGATCCGACTGCTCCAATACCAAAGGTCGGATCAGAGAAAGAACCAGAATTGGTGGAGTAGTACTAACAAGGGTCTGTGGACCTATTGGGGTTGGAGACAGAAGAACCTCCATTTGAATTTGCCTTGAGAGGAACTTCTTCATCATCCTGTCCATATCAGTTTGTCAGACTTCTGGAGGAACAACTGGAAGAGGCTGTTGGTGCTCTTGAATGATGGTTTCTAAGAGACTTATCCAAGCAGGGAGAAGGCAGCTGAGATGAAACTGGATCAAAGATCAGTGGTGGAGATCTGATCCAAGGAGACTTTTCAGGTTTAGCATTCAGATCTGAAGGTTTCAAAACTTTGCGAGGAGGTTCAGAACCGGAGTCAAAGGAGTGCTCAGATCCGGGGATGCTTTTTCACATCCATTTCTTGGGGGTTTGAGCACCAAATGATGCTTCTGATGACTTAGAAGGAAACAAACCTCTTAAAATCAGTTTGTTTTTCCAGTCTATCAAAGCTCTAGGATTAAAGCTTTGCAGTTGTCACAACTTGAGTCTAGATGTACAGGGCCTAGACAATATATATATATATATGTATATGTATATACATATATATATATATATATATATATATATATATATATATATATATGTGTGTGTGTATGTGTATGTTGTGTCTTTCGGCTTTTCCCAGTTAGGGGTTGCCACAGTGGAACTCCGGTCCGCTAATGATTGAAAGTAGATTTTTACCTGCCGAGTTGCCAGCCCTGACGCACAACCTTCAATGAAGGCATGCCAATTCACGCAGGTCTCCACACAGAAGACGCTCTAGCTGAAAATTGAACAGGACGTCTTACTGTGAGGCGACAACACTACCACAGCACCACCACCGCAGTGTGTGTGTGTGTGTGTGTGTATATATATATATATATATATATATATATATATATATATATATATATATATATTCACTTGAGAATCTCGAAAAACTGAAATACCAAATTTCAGTTTTCCGAAGGTCAAATCCCTAATCTTACAAGCCCAAAACACCACAAGCGCGAAACTTAAAATCCCAAACATACACTACAAACACAACACACACATGCACACACGCTCCCCCCACAATCAAACATACAATCCTAAAATACAAATAAGCAGGGGGGCTGCACCCCCCCCCACCCCCCTACTTATATATTCTAACTCCGAGACCGCACAATCACACACACACAGAGGTAACTCACACCCACACATTTCACAGCCCCTTGCACACACACATCACAACCAAAACACACAGTAACATACACTACAGCCCATAACCTACACAGTTATACAGACCTACCTGCACTAACATCCATTCATACACCGCAACAACAGAAGCTACGAACTTCGGGATTTCGAATTTCGCTTCTGGTGTTCAGCATTCAACTTTGGGCTTAGAATTTCAGAAAACTGAAATTCGGTATTTCAGTTTTCGAAATTCTAAAGGGAACCCATCTATATATATATATATATCTATATATCTATATATATATATCTATATCTATATCTATATTTATATATATATTTATATTTATATATATTTATATATATATATATATTTATATATATATATTTAGTTATATATTTTTATTATATATATATATATATATATATATTTAAATATATATATATATATATATATATATATATATATATAAATATATATATATATATTTGTATTTATAATCCAGAAATTTTGAGATATCAATTTCAGATTTCGGGATTGTAAGGTTTTGGCTTTATGATTTTGAAATTCGATGTTTTATTTTGGGATTATAAGGTGAACCCTTAAATATGTATATATATATATATATATATATATATATATATATATATATATATATATACACACACACACATATATATATATATATATATATATATATATATATATATATATATATATATATATATACACACACATACATATATATATATATATATATATACACACATATATATACATATATATATACATATATATATATATATATATATATATATATATATAATGTAGATACAGCTATATGTATCATTTATAATAAATGAAAAGGGGAGGGGGGAAGGTTATCAATGATGGTAAACAGAGTAGTACTAATCAAATCTACTACTAAAATCCAATTGTAAGCACTAAACAACCTAAAGTTGCAAGTACCTTGCCAAGGTAAGTAAAAACCGCTCTTGTACTTCACTAAAAAGCACCTAACCAGGCATGTTCAAGTGTCAGCTTTTGGTGATTTCTCCTGTCCACCTGGTGAATCTGGGCATACTGGGGCAATGTAGCAATTGCCTCATGTACACAGACAACCCTCTCCTCCTACCACCAAATACTACAACTTGTGAGAGATGCAATTACATAGCCAAACTGGAAGCAAAGCTTTCTCCAGCCAAGGCTGTGCTAGACAGTCAAGAGGAGAAGGTAAACATCTGCACTACACCTCAAGCAACACATAGCCCTACAAAACTCACACCATCAACACCCACACATAGTAACACGAAACCCACATATGCGGAGGCCCTTAACATTAACCTACCCAAGCAACGAGGACCTCCGAAGCTGAAATGCAAACGATCACCAATCACAACCAAAGTGACACACAGCCCACAACATCAGTGTGCCACCCAAAAACAGCCCCTAAGGCAAGACAACGTACCAAACACTTTAGCCATAGGTGACTCTATAGTCAGGCACACTGATGTCCCACTTACCAGGCTGAACAAGGAGAAAATTACAGTCAGCTGCCTGTGTGGTGCCAGGATCCTCCATATAATGCATGCACTCAAGTCACTCCACAACAGGTACAGATACAACTCTGTCATTGTTCATGTTGGAGTGAATGACTTGAGACGTACTTCTCTGGACTACATGAAGAGAGACATGGAAGAGCTCTCGGATCATGTGGCCCAGGCAGTTATGACCCTAGCCCTGAGTAGCATCCTTCCTTCGCCCAGAATGATATAACAGTATACGGACAAAATGATGGACTTCAACAATTGGCTCAGCTTCTGGTGTCATTCAAAGGTGATCCAGTATCTGTCTGCCTGGGACAACATAATCGAGAAACCACGATGCTTTGCCAGAGATGGTCTGCACCTGTCGCCCCTGGGATTCAGATTACTGGCTAAGGCTCTTGCCACCCCTATAGTGCCTTTTTTAGGCAAGGTTCAAATGACAAAACCACCAACGTGACAGACCCAAATAAGCGAACCCTGAGAGTAATGCTACTCAGTGCTAGAAGTCTAAACCTCAAAATGCACTCTCTCAAGGCACTCCTAAAAATGGAGAACATCGATATCAGTGCAGTAACTGAGACCTGGTTCAAGGCTCCACAGAGCACCCCGGCAGTACGAGGCTACAACTCTTACCACACTTTTTGGCCACCAAACCAGGACCGCAACACGAAAGGTGGAGGAGTGTCCATATTCACACCTCTAGGCTAGTCGCCCAACATAATGCATCTGAAATTCTCCAGGTGCAACTGACACTAGGTAAGTTGGCAATCCAATTTGTAGCTTGCTACAGATCCCCCCACCATGTCCCAAGAGACCCACCACACCTTCCTAAACATATTGGAAAATATTAAGATACAACCAAACATCCTAATACTGGGTGATTTCAACTACCCCGCAATTAACTGGGAAAACTACTCCGATACCAGCACCTTCGCCCAACGGTTCTTGGAATTCATTAATTCCAACGCTCTGGACCAACTAATTCATAGTCCCACCAGGGGCTCAAATATCCTAGACTTGGTCATTACCAACATGGGAAATCGATGCTCCACACCAGTGGTCACCCTCTCGTTGGTCAGGTCTGACCATAAACTAATGTCCCTTGACATCCACATCCCACCCCCACCCTCCAGTATGGAAACCACTGTTAAAAACTTCGCCAAAGCCAACTTCATGTTACTCAAGTCAGAAGTGACTAACTTCATGACATCCATGCAGAAGGGAAATGAATGTTCGGCTGAATCCTACACTACACTCGAAGAAGTCAATCAGGTTGAGGAGACAAGATCGGACCTTCACGAACCCGAACTGGGTGGGGTCCAACGTTTGAAGGTTGCCAATGTCCTTGTTTACAAGTTCAATGATGATGCGTTCCATGGCTTTGCAGACCAGGCTCGTCAGACTGATGGGGCGGTAGTTCCCAGGATCCAAGGTGGAGTGGGATGACTGTAGCTGTGCGCCATTCAATGGGCACGAAGCCTGAGGTGAGGCTGTGGTTGAACATGACTCTTAGGTGAGGTGTCGGTTCATTTTGTAGCTCATGTAGTACACAGCCCGAGATATCACCTGGTCCCATGGATGCTGTATTTTTAGCCTTGGACAGTGCGTTTTTTACCGTTATGTCTGTGATTACTGGAATTTGGCAATCTTCCTGTATTGGGATGGGCCCTTTAGGGGGTGAAGTTGGCACTGAATCGATCTGCCAGGATATTGGTGATATCATTGATATCAGTATATTTAATGCTATTCTGTTGTAGCTTAGATCAGATCTAAGCATTGCCACTTAGATTTTTGACATATGCATAGAATGCCTTGTGGTTGTTCATAGTTTCATAGGTTCATACTAAGCTAACTGCCCTTGCGAGCTAGCCAATTATTCCTTGTGAGACTCAAACTCTGCACCTTGTGTTTGTAAGGCAAACACCTTAACCATTAGGCCACCCTCCCAACCGTCTTTGGAATCTTTGGCTATTTTATTTTCATAACTTGCTTTGGAGGATTTTATGAGGGATCTCAGCTTTTTACTTAGGCTGGTAATGGAATTTTTTACATCCTGGGATTTTCCTTTTTTCTGCAACAGTTTCTTCCTTTTGTTGTAGAGTTTGTTTATGGCTGGGGACCACCAGATTGTCTTCTTTTTTTTGGAGGAGAGCGTCTTGGTTCTGTTTGGCATAGCACGTCTCATTCATGAGTGTATGTGCTCGTAGAGTGCCTTAGTGTAAGATTCAGCAGTCGTACCTCTATTTTCCATATGCATGGGTATTGTCAAGTTTGTCACTTCTGTCTTAAGAAGCATGAAGTTGGCTTTGGAGTAGTTTTTGACAGTGGTTTCCTTAATGGGGGTGGGGGTGGAGTGTGATATGGATGTCTAGGGTGATTAGCTTGTGGTCGAATCTGACCAGCGAGAAGTTGATCTCTGGCGTGGAACACCAGTTACCCATATTGGTAATAGCAGGAGAAAATGATCCACAGACCAGCAGGCTATAAATAAATATAATTTAATATACCAAGATGCTAGCGCTTTCGGGTTCAAAACCCTTCTTCAGACATATTGTACCCAAAAGCGCTAGCATCTTGGTGTATTAAATTATATTTGTTTATAGCCTGTTGGTCTGTAGATCATTTTCTCCTGCTATTTATCTTTGTTGGATTACAGACCTTTACTACCTACCACTTTTTTGGGTTTTAGGACTGCGGTGGTGGTGCTGCGGTAGCATTGTCGCCTCACAGTAAGATGCTGTCCGGTTCTATTCTCAGCTAGAGCGTCTTCTGCGTGGAGACATGCGTGAATGGGCATACCTTCGTTGAAGGTTGTGCAGCAGGGTTGGTAACTCGGCACGTAAAAATCTACTGCCAATCATTAGCGGACCGGAGTTCCGCTGTGGCGACCCCTAACCGTGAAAAGCCGAAAGACACAACAACCTATATTGGTAATGACCAGGTCTAGGATATTGCTACCCCTGGTGGAGGTGTGGACAAGCTGATCCAAGTTGTTGGAATTTAAGAATTCTAGAAAACGTTGAGCGAATGAGTTGCCAAAGCAACTTTTCTGTATGCCCTCTTCTAAGAAGTCACATGGAAAAAAAAAGCTAAGACTCCCAAATTTTTGGTGTAAAAGTTCCAGCCTTCTCAACACTCCATCTCCAGGAAGCAAAGCAGACCTTACCAAATGTGATTCATGCATGGGCAGTAGCCACAGAAGTAACAGACTGCAAAGATCCCTACAAGCCATGGTGACTTTCTGACAAGACATGGCTCATGAGCCAGAGTTTCTCAGCAGCCATCATCCAGCTGAGGAGTTCTGTGGGTGGTCAGCAGCAAACCCGAGGTCTTGCCTGGTTCATCTGCCCAACATCTGTCAGTTTGGAAATTCATAACCAAGGACAGATGAGTAAGGTAAAGTTATATCCAAGGTTATGAAATTCCCTTGTCATGACCCCAGTTTTCCCTATCCCCTCTGTCTGATGCCACCCCCATCAGAAAAAAAAAGGTCATAAGTAGAGGGATTTATAAACCTTTGAAAACCCTTCTGGGATGTCTCATCAGAACAGATAGGATCCTGATATTTTTCAGTATTAGTTTTACTGCCAGAAAGACAATGGACCTGAAGCTAGTTATGAATTTAAATGTCCTAAATGCATATATTCCCCAATTAGTCCTTTCACATGGTCTTGTTTTTAGTCAGTCCTTCCATATTTTGCAGATAGAGTGGATGTGCTATTTTGATCTCGGGACTCTTGCTTCCATATCAGAATCATAGAAGACTTCAGGAGGTTTCTATACCTCAGAGTTGAATTCAGACATTTTCACTTCTGTATTCTTCCATGTGGTCTCCCTTCAGCCACCAGGGTGTTCACCAAATGCATGTCTGCAATTGCAGGTCACTTGAGGCTGCAGAAAGCTAGTGTGCACTCATACCTGGGTAGCTGCCATATCTTTACTGCACCTAGTGTTCCTGACGGAGTCTCTCTGATCGGTCCTTTTTTTTTTTTTTTACTTTGGGAATAAATTTGAATCTGGTCAAGTCTCATCTACAGCCTGATCGACTGCTCACTTAAATAGGCTGCAGTTTGGACGCAAAATAATGCAGAATAAGACTCCCCACAGGCATAATCTTGCCTCTTTACGTCTAGCATCTTCAGCAGTCACAGCATCACTGTTTCTCAGGGTGCTTTGGTCTCTTGGGGGTGGTCATTGCCATGGTTCATCATGCAAGATACTACATAAGAGTTCTTTGGTGGAACCATTGGGTGCAGTGTTGTCAGAATGCAGATTCTGTATCTTTTTTCCATATTTCTCATGCCTGCAGGCATCTTATATTATGGTACATGGATTCAAACAATTTTCCTGTTAGCAGTAATTTCCACATAAACCCCTTCATTAGCAACAGTCACCATGGATGCATCAGCCTTTGGGCAGGAGTGGGGCATATCAGTGGATTGGCGTTTCATGATGTTTTAATGTCATCATAACTATTCCTTCATGTCAGTGGCAACAGTCACCATGGATGCATCAGCCTTTGGGTGGGAGCGGGGCAGATCAATGGTTTGGGGTTTCATGATGTCTGAATGTCTTCATAACTATTCGCTTCACGTCAACATACTGGAAATGAGAGCAGTCCTCTTACGGTCCAAGTTTTCAAGGATTCCGTGCCGTACAGAGGAAGAGAGGGAGGAAGATAATATGGCAGGTGTATGGTACATCAACAAACAAGGAAAACTCAGTTTTATCCTTCTGCCACGAAGCTGTAAGTCTGTGGGAATGGGTGTTGTCTTGTAACCATTTCCTTGCAACTCCCCACATCTTGGAGGAATCCAGTTCTTTGGCAAGCAGGCTAAGCAGATGTCTGATGCTACCCCACAAATGGTCCCGCTGCACTTCAGGAGCATGGAAGAGTTTTCAGAAATGGGACAAACTCTGACACAGCCTGTTTGCCTGTCCACTTAACATCAAGTGCAGTTATTATTTTTTCCTTATTCTTTCACCTACCATCTTCCATCCCTGCTGTATGCCTTGCCTTTTCATACAAACCTAAATGGTACATTTAAAGCTAAACTGTCCACCTATTACAATAACATAGCCAAATTTACAGCCAACCTTAAGTGTAGGACCCATTATTACAGCGCCCTGAAACAACTAAACTAGTTTGAGCTACCAAAATATTTTACATACTCAATTTATTACTGAACACAATCTTATACATACATCAGAAACATGTCTAGCATTAAAAGATACTCTCCAGCACTACTATCCAGGTAGAGACCTTTGCTCAACTAATACATTTTTAGTAATCACAACAAAGTTTAATAACTCAGCAGGTGACATCATATCCTCCCATTACATTTCTAAACTTTGCAGCACCATCCCAACATACTTAAAACAGATCATGTCATTTTCTGCCTTCAAGCCCTTACTAAAACAACACCTAAAGCACATGTGGTTGTGCACATAGTCCTCACTTGCGTAAATTATTTTTCCTTTGTCAGCTTATAATCTGTATTCCTTTATAACCTCTGTCCCCATCTACACTACAAACCTTTCTACTTCTCCTCAATTACCTTCCTATTTTAATCCCACCTTACATTTAATTTATTTCTGACCATCCCACTTTATCCATTTCCTTGAAATACTCTCCACCACTTTTGTATAACCATGTTCTTTGTCATTATGCACTGTAAAATTCTTTCCTCACTATCCTCTACTTATCAGCTATACAATGCATTTTCCCTCTTAGCTTTAACTATTACCTACCTACTAACTGTTTTCCACACTCCTTACTGAAATGTTAAGTATTCCTAACATGTAAATTATGATCTTCCCTACCCATGTCTTCTAAGTCCTGCCTAATGTGTGCTAGTCTCATATAGTGCACGTGAATTGTTTGCATACTAAATATTTTATAATTGAAATTTATCATCATATATAGTGTGACCACAGAAGAAATGCCTGTTTGCCGGTTAGTTCTTAAGGCTTCTGGATATAGTAAATGTAAAGTAACTTTGTAAAAAAAAATTCTATCAATTAGCTTAAAGAATCTGCTGGAGCTTTTCTCCCTAGACCTTCACTGACAATGAACTTTGATCAGTCAGGCATCCTGGTCAACAAAGACAAATAAATGGTAAGTTAATAAATGTCACTAACGAAACACTCAGAGAAAAGCTGACCCATCCCCCCAAACCTGGACTCAACAAATTTTTTTAATCATTTCCCCGATGACAAGACTTTGCTCAGAAGGCAAAAACTACAGCAAGCCAAAATCATCCTCCTTCATTTATTTATCATTTGCTGACAGGGTTAGTCCCACTAGGCTGGTAGCCTCTTTTCAAGGAAGACCTGTAGTAGTATTTTTACTACTACTAAGGGAAATTTGGCCAGGGCATAGGGGAACTTACCCTACTCTAGTCCATAGGTGCCATGAAATATTTTACATTCACCTGAGTTACCCACTAGCTCAAACAGATGAGGCCTCATTTAACTTCTCATCTGGAGGATGACACACTCAGGAATTACAGCACCCCTAGTAAAAAGCAGCTCCACGGGTAGAAACACTCAGTCCAGGAATCACAAATGTGATACAACCAGGAATAAACTGAAGTTAAATAACTTTAATGAATAAAAACAGAAGAATTAATCAAGCGCTTTCGCCTGGTTCCTACCAGGCTTTATCAAGATACTGCTCAGTAAAAAGTAAAACCATTTTATATCATTATACATACATCAGGTGATCACTTAATCGACCACTCCTGGTGTTAATTATGGTAATTAGTTAAAAGTTTGAACATTTTTAAGGTGTCTTTGAAGTATTTTTTAAGGTGTTAAAATATTTGTACTCTCTGCAAGTCAATAATACTGCAATAACACGTTGTTTTAAAAACTATCTAGATACCATTTGTGTCAAAAAAATCTTGTAAAATTGCAGCACCCCTGTTATACTGGACTGCAATGTCAGCAGTCCATCTCCCTGGTGTAAGACTTAAACCCACCACTGGCACTCCACTTATATCTACTTACTCTCTCCAGCAGGCTTGGTTGCCTCAACCTCTGTAGAAGCCTTGTTCTTGAGTCTTACAAGAACTTTACTGACCCATCCAGTGAGCAGGACTCGCTCAGATATCTATTTTCCGTCCCTTACTGCTTTGCATTTTTCATTTCTAACAGTTGCTCGTAATCTTTCCTTTTCATAGAATGGTCAAATTCCTGTTATTTTCTCAAACAAAAATTTATAGGGAAAAATAGTTGCTTATTTTTGGTTTGTGCCAGTAACAAGAGTTTGACTCCTATTGTTGCTTTTTCTGCTATCCTGAAATATCTCAGACATTTTTGAAACTGGGCTCAGCTATTCATCCTTTAAAGTAAACTTGGGTGCCACTTGAACTGTGATCAAGGCCAAGATTCAAATACATTAGCTTCACTGAAAGTATACAAGGCCTTCCTCAGAAGCACCATTTTGTTGATGACTCCTCTGTGAGATCCCATACCCCCGTGGGATTTGTATTTTCCTCTGAAAAAAAAGTTGACTTGGACTCTTTCAAGCCTAATGGATTCCTATTTGGAAAAATCTTTTCCTGGCAGCCATTACGTTGGGCAGAAGGATTTTAGATTTTCATGCTTTTTCTGCTGAGCCTCCGTATCTGATGTTTCATAGAAACAGAACATCTCTTAAGACTAATCCTACCTTTGTTGCTACAACTGCAACAAAGCTGTATTGAAATCAGTACATTCATTTGATTGCATTCTTTTCTCAATTAAATTTTGGTTTACATTCTTTTCTCAATTAAATTTTGGGTAATACTTGCTATAATGCATAGACGATTGTGACCAACTGAGAATAATGGGTGGATATAATCAAGTCCATATGCATATAAAATGTGTGTGTATGTATAACTCTATACACAAAAACATGGGTCCATTATGAATCCCCTAAACTAACCCCCCTCCACTGGTCAGTAAACTGGGCAAGTCAAACTCTGTAAACAATGCAGTTATAGAAGCTGCTAGGGAAATACCTTTAAATATTTTTTTTGGTAGGGAGCAAGCCCCACTCCACCCCCATATGGAAGACTTCACCCCCTCCCCCGTAAATCCATAGTCACACATCCCTGGGGAAAAGAAAAGAAATGTAAAACTTGAAAAACTAGCATGTACTAATTTGAGGTCTCACTGAAGAGCCACCACATATTAAAATGTTTCTGAAAGTGTAACTCTGGGAGTTAACATCAGGGAAATTACTTTATACCAGTCACCATTCATCAGAATGTACATCTCCCCACATATATGAATACACGTGTATCTGTATATGCATGTGTGTTTGTGTGTTAGTATGTAGATATGTGTGTGTGTGTATATATATGTATGTGTATATATATATATATATATATATATATATATATATATATATATATATATATATATAAAATATTGTGTGTATTTAGATTTATCTAACTATTGATATCTATCTGTTGAGATACACATATATACGCACATACGTATATACATAACATAAATGCATACACACACATGTATATGTGTGTACAGGTGTACAAATGCAACAGGACAAGAGGGAGTGTGCATGTACATATATTACCACACAGTCAGGTGTGTTTTGAGGCATGAGTGGGTGTGCAGCAATATGGAAATCTGTATTTTTGCATTTTGTATTTTACTTTCAGTAGTGTAGAGTGTGTTAGTAGTAGAATAGTTTCTCTTCTGATTTAACTAATTGATACTAGTGTAAGTTTTTAACTTTTTTTAACTTTGTGAAATTTTGATGTGAAATTTTCAGGGTATTCATTTCAGGACATCATCTGACAAACTGCTGTGAACTATTGCACATTCTATTTCAGAATCAGCTGCACTGCATAATGCTTCGAGTTCTGGCAAGTGAATGTGTCCAGATGAGATGACTAGTAGCACTGTGCTTTATAAACATGTATGCTGCATTCCAGGTTACACAGACTCAAACTTATTCACAAGAATCATAATTTAGTGGAAATCCAAGAGCAGAAACAGATACAAATGCAAGCAGTAATGCTCCCTCACAGTATTTTTGTGATTTAACTGAAGATATGCTTGCTAAAAAAACTTATAAAGGTAATCATTTTGGGGTAGCTGTCAAAAACTGAAATAAAAAATGCATATACAAGTAGTAGTTCTTCCTTATTGCCATAATTTTTCTTAAGTTGGTTTAGCTTTGCTATACTTGTCTTTATTTAAATGTGTTCTGTGTAATTTCATGCATGCTTTATTTCTGCTTTAATATTAATTTTGTATTCATAGAGTGTTTTACTTGTGTACTGTATCTTCAGATTTGCTTCTTGGTCGGATAATACCTGGCAGATTCTTTCCACTGAATTTTTATGCAGATGTAATTTGAATCCTGTGTTAGACTGGGTGCTTTATGTTGCTTTGGTGACTGCTTCATTATATTCACTTTCTGTCTCCTCTTACAATGCTCCATCTTCTGTTTGTGGAGTTTCTGCTTTTGTTTCTTCAGCAGATTTCTTTTTATTTCTTTTTATCCTGTTGGATATCTTTTACTTTTCCTAATCTGGTAATGTGCTTATACTTTTGAGATTTTATTGCTGTTATTATTAACTGTGTTTAATTTGTGCAAAGCTGTGGTTCATGTTTTGTTAATTTCATTTTTGCAATTATCTTATATGTCGGCAGTAATGTATTTTAGTTGTGAATGCATATTTCTGGTATTTGATTTTTTATTGATTCACTGGTTCTTTTGTTTTGGAATATTTCTGCATTTGATTTATCCCCACTATTTTTCAAGATGGTGGCTGTCTATTGGATTTTGAAGTCTGTGAGGTAGTAGGAATTTGAGTGAATGTGATCTCTAGGTGGCCTGCACTAGCTTCTTCCTTTTCATGGAACTGATTTGATGCACAGTTAGTTGGAGTTTGATCAGTATTCCTCCCTCCCTCTTGTATGTATGTATACACACACAATAAAATATAAATTTAGTAAATCAACTAATTGTCAATACAAACCCATATAATGCACACTGCATCCAACTAGTTCTGCTTAACAACTGTGCAACCCCCTTGTACAAATTCACTGAAAATAAATGATCTGATGTTGTCTTCTTCACTCCTCCTCACAGTAGTTTCTTGGATCTGGCTTGTTCACATTCTTCAGACTTAGATCCGACTCTCGAGTTCCTCTTACCCCTAATGCACTACACCCACCCAAGCACCTCAGATCTTGTTTGCCACTTCAGCATCCGGATGCGGATCTCTGCGCTCTTGAGCCTCTTACTTATCGATATTTACTATAGGATTCCACAACTGTGATACTTAAGAGGACCACACAGTAAATTGCCAGCACCTTAATGGAACCTCCAACATTAATAGGTGAGCTAAACTACATATTTATGCAATAGTCAACAAAACAGAAATTCACAGCTGCATACTTGATAAGTACAGTACTCCACTACATCTGCAATACCTCATTAATCAGACAGTTTGACAACATTCCATGTGCGAGTATGTACATGTATGTGCATTATACAAGTAATGGTTGACTGCAAATATGACTGACCCACATACGAGCAAACAAAATTAGCTAAATATGCATTTCAGCAACCATACATAACACCGAATAAAAATACCTTTACAAACAAAATATAAAAAAATTGCATGGCAACAAGCCACACTTTCCACATCCCCAGTACTTGAGACAGATATAGATCAATATATATTAGTCTGATTTTTAAGTGTCGTAGGATATGTACCTAAATGTGCATCTATGTGTGAAATATATTTAATGTGTTTGTGTGCACACACGCACACACACACACACACACACACATATATATATATATATATATATATATATATATATATGCAGCGACACATTTTAGATACATAGACACTATATAGCCTATGGCACTCAAGCATCAGACTTTCCTTTCATGAGCAGACCAACTGACAGTGTGCTTCATTTCTGAGTTGGAGACTGCATAGTTTGTGAAGCCATATTTTTTTCATAACTTTTGATAATCTTTTAATCTGCCAGTTGTCTCTCAGTATACTAAAACAAAAGCCCTTCCTTATTACTGTGTATGTTCACACAAAAAGTGAATAGAGCACAAGGAGTCATATTCTCAAACTATATTTTTCATATTCTTTTCCAAGAAATTAAAATAAGGTGCGTGTGTGAGAGACTTAGCAGAGCCTACTTGTTATTGTGTGGCTTTGCCACTTGACAAATATAAGTTACCTACACAAAGTCCTTTTATCATATATATTCTGCTACTGTGGCTGTTCGTAGGTTCATAGGTAGGTACTAGGCAATCGGCCCAAGGGCCTACGTAAGCCTAGCCAACAAGTTTCTCTGGCTTACGTCACCCAAGAAAGTTATTTTCCTGTGCCACTGTCGAGCAGAGACACAAAAGTGATCCCCGGGGTGTATTTCCTATTTCCCATCCACTCATCAAGATTTTTCTTGAGTGCTAATGAAGAACTTTGCTGACATAGATGGGTAGCCTGTTCCAAAGTATGGGAAGTCTCTGGGACAGGAATCTATCCCTCCAGCATGTCCTGTTTATTGTGATGACAAGGTTTAGGTCCCTAGAGCTTGTAGCTTGGAGGGATTGGGATTTCTTTAGGTGGAGCATGTCCAACAGCTCTGGGTTTGACATAGCTTTATATGTTAGGTAGAGATCACCTCGGAGTAGGCAATGTGCTACGGAGTAAAGCTGGAGTTTTTTGAGGCGGTTAGTGTAGGGCATTTGTTTGAGGCCAGTTATCCTCTTTGTGAGGTACTTCTGTGTCCTTTCCAGCTGCTGCAGATGTCTTGTGAGGTACATTCTAAAAGGGGCGTTGTACTCTATAATGGGTCTAATGAGTGTCGAGTAGAGGGTAACAATGACCTCTTTTTTCCTGGATGAGAACCCTTTTATGATGAGGTGTGCCACATAGAAGGACTTCCTGACTACTGTGGCAATGTGACTATCAAAGGCGAGACTACTGTCCACCTGTGTCCCAAGGTCTCTTATCACGCATTTGGTGTTAAGTAGATTGCTGCCTATGTGGTAGTTAATAGGTACAGAGTTTTTACCAAAGGGGATGACACTGCACTTTTTGGCATTGAGCTTGAGGCCATGGCTCTGACACCAGGCATCTGTCTCAGCGAGGCCCTTTTGTAGGATGTCCCCATCATTTGGGGACTTGACTATGGCTCCTAATTTGCAGTCATCTGCGAACTTAGTTAGCCAGAGGCCTTCTGTGCTAGCCTGTACTTCAGAGAAGTAGATACCAAACAGGAGAGGTCCCAGGACGGAACCCTGTGGTACTCCACTTGTCACTGCGGTCAGATTTGGAGTCTGCAACTTTTACAGTGTGGGTACTGTCAGTGAGCCAGTTGGAAACCCATCTTGTGACGTAGGGATTTATACCTAGTTTAGTGAGTTTAGCTATAATTTCAGAATGGTGGATGATGTCAAAAACCTTGGCGAGGTCAAAATAGGCTGTGTGAACCACCTTACCCTCATCTACAGCTTTGGTGACTGCCTCAAAGAAGTCGATCAGGTTCAGGAGGCATGATCTGCCTTTCACAAACCCGAACTGGGTGGGATCCAGAGTTTGGAGGTTACCAATGTCTGTTTATAAGTTCCATGATAATACGTTCAATGGCCTTGCAGACCAGGCTTGTCAAGCTAATAGGTCGATGGTTCCCAGGATCAGTGGTGGCTTCCCCTTTGTGGAGTGGGATAACTGTTGCTGTGCGCCATTCAGTGGGCACAAAGCCTGTTGGCTATGTGTTCATTTATAACTGCCAGCCCAAGGTGAATGGGAAGGTATAACCGACATACACACTGAGCACATCTCCTCTCTACTCTTTGTGCAGGTAGTTTGCCTTGGACAGATAATGACATAGTTCTAATATACCTATAACTCTGTAACACTCCACCCACAGGGGTAAAGTAGTATGGATCTAAAAGCTGATTTACTGATACAGTAGCCCTTCTCAGAGCAGATGATAGTACAGTTTTGTGGGTAACTAGATTTTTTAGGTGGAGGGGCAGTAATAGTAAAACTACCCTTTCTCTTTCCACCATTGTGGGCATGTACATAATTATGATTCTGTGTTTTTTTCTGCACATGCAAACAAGTACTTTTATGTTTATGATTACTTAACATATGTTAACCATATACTTGGAATCAGCACTTTGCGTATCTAATACAAGTATGAATTCTCCCTGCAGGGACTTGAGCCTTGAGAACCTGAAGGGAATGTAAACCATTGTCTATTTTGTATAGCAGAATAATGCCCATCCATCTGCCTGAGTGCATTAGTAGGTACAACAGCAGCAGTGCCCCTACAAGACTGGATCCCAGTGGGTGTTAGATGGAAAAATAAGGAAGAATTTAAGGACCTTTTTGACCATAATCAGAGTATGGGAATACTGGGCAGATTTTGGAAATCTAAGTTATACGCTGCTAGTTGGATAAATACTAGTACTCCTTGATTACATCAGGCTTTATTTGCTGACTTTTTTTTTATCTTGCAGATGGGTCCTTCCTTAGTTTTCAACAAAGTAAGAATCAGAGCTGCGAAACTTAACATCAAATTCTGATAATTAAATAATGAAAACCACTACCGCTGGTTGTTGCTATTACATTTATCAGTTTAAATTCGTACATTTCTGGGATGTTACACAGAAATTTTTTTTTAAAAAAATGTGTAGGTGGGGAAGGCCAGAATTTCCTGGAGGTGTCATCAAATGTATGCTGATTACATTCATCTGTTAATGATAGTGTCCCACTACTTTAAACAAATAGGAAAATGTTGGTAGTGTAGTATGAAGGGCCTTTCATTGCTGGTTGTCCCATTTATGTAGATTTGAGGGGGGCGGTGTCTGGCTTGTGCATATGAAGCACTAGTGATTGTTACACATGTATTTGCAATCACTAATGTGCACCTTCCAGGTAATTTCCTGGAATATTGATTTTGCACTTTACTAAGGATTTCTCTTTCTATTAGATGAAGTGGTCTTTATGCTGTTAATAAGTAGCAGGGATAAGTGGGAGTTGTGATGCTTTTTAAATTATTTGTTTGATTACAAATGGTGTTCATGTTACTGTGGAGTTGCTGTTCTGTGGTCATACTTATATGAGGGGATCACAGTACAGTCAGCAGCGTGCCATGAGAGCGTATTAGAGTTTTGGCTCACTGCAGAGGAGATCTTATTGAGATTAGTTGTCCTAAATCGGCAACAATAATTTTCAGAAATTGGAAGGAGGGGACAAGCAAACTTAATTGACTGTTTCTTTTATATGAATAAAAGCATTGAACTTATTGCAAGAATTGGATTTTTCATTATTTCAAGATTTATGGACTATTTTAGTGTTTTGCTGGAATTAAGACATAACATTTTACATTGTTTTGAAGTGTTGAATTACTTGATTATTTTCATCATTTGTTAATACATGGGCATTGATAGCAATTCCTAATTGTTTATAAGTTGTGTTATAATTATGTTTAATATATGAGATTTTGTTTTTTTGAAAAAAAAAGAGGTCTTTGTGAAAAAGGAGAGCCGAGGAAAAATCTGTCTGGGGAAAGTGGAACAGAAGGTTTGTACACCTCAATGTTATACTTTACTGTTACACTGACCTTACCTTGAAGATATACTGTTCTGGTAAGCACCTTACACGGCCATGCTGTCTTTGCACCCTTCAGAGCTGGGAAAACCTGCAGATTTCATAGGTTTTTTTGGGGCGTGACAAGAGTCAGCTTCACTCTGATGTTTTATAACAGTTTTATATTTTTAGCACCACCAACAAAATTTGTATGTAGAATTATGGGGTAGCAAGATTAATGCTGTCCAGGGACTCCAGCAGGGTGTTAGCAGGATTAACACAGTGTATACATTTTATTCAGTTTTGGAACTGCAATAACAGAAAGTACAAAAATTTAGAAATAGGCAGTGGCAGTTACATCAATGAACAAGAGTGACAACTACACTGATTTTTCATGATAAATTACAAACAAGACTAACATAATATCAGTCTGTTGATGAACAAGTTATTGGTAATGACATAACACAAATGACCTCCTAGCTAACAATTATGTTATGTGATCTACAGGAGGATCCTGGGAACCTTTAACAGAATGAGTAACATCTTGGGGCCGCAGTTCAAAATGACCTTTAACTAAAGTGATTTATTTTGGATAGTGCACAACTTATTCTTCAATGGAACCAAACATGCATTTGAAATCCTGCAGTGAGATACTAGTGGTACTCACTGAGGGTGTTTTCCTAAGTATTTATAGTATCATTCATCTGTAGCCACATGCACATTAGTGAAGTAACTTTTGTTATTAATAGGACTGCGACAAATAAAAATTTGGTATTCAGTGTGCTGTGATTGGGAGAAGGGCCCTTTATGAGTCACTGAGTTTGTAGTGTACTCAGGGTCACCTAGTACCTGAAACTGGTTGCAGCATACTCTGGGGAGGGCACCTGGTACCTGAAACTGGTTTTGTTCAACTGCTGTCTGCCTGCCACCTGTGGGCGTCTCAGTCTTGTTTATGAAATAGTGTTGTAGTCCAGAACTTCAGTATCTCAGAGGGGCAGGTTTGTGTGTAATAGCATATTTTATCACCTTGCATAAATCAGGCACCCCGGCCATAATTATATGATCTTGTTTTGTAATATACTTCATGCTGTTGAACTGTAACTGATATTCTGAATTAATTCAAAGAAAACAGAGAATGCTGTGATTTCAACAGTTTGTCTTGAGAAATTCTCACCCTGTCACAAGATTTTGATTGCCATCTAATGCAGATATTTTGTCCTGTGCTTATGTTCCTGCTCTTCTGTCACCTATTACTTGCCATTCCTTCTCACTCGTTGCATTGTTTTTGATATACATTCATTAAAAAATGCTGTCCTTAGCATTAATAAAACCTTAGAGTACATTGTTTGCCCATGCATTTAAAGTATTTGTTTAGGGGTGTTTGTCTTTATTTCCCGCAATGTGTATTTATACTGACTCATGTTAGCACCTAAGCATTCAACCCTTGTGCATTTATGTCCTGTGTTATTACATTTTCTCTTGAGTCTTGTTGACCTGTTTTTGACTATTGTTAATTTGTCATTGAGCCATATGTTTCTCATTAGGTTACTCTGCAACTTCTATTGTAAATGCTGTAATTTGTAATGGAGCTTTTTTTGTAATGGAGCTTTTCTCCCCGAGTCTCTGCTTCTGACACAACCGGACTTTCCAGGTAAACAAATGTAAAATATAAATAAGTCATCCTCCTTTTCGCACAGAACAAACATGCAGCTACTTCAGATTTTATTTCACACATGCTTACCTGCTGCCTTTACAAAATGTTTTGTCCTACACTGCACTGTTTTTTTTTTTTGCTTGCAAAATATGTTGATGCATTCTGAAGTAGCAGCTGGAACATACGGTAGTTTTGCAGAGGAACACCTTAAGCTTTCATATTTTAATTAATGAATACCTTGCTCAGTGTCAGCTAGTCACATAATTTGGTGTTACTTCCAGCCTGTCACGTTTTCATCTACTTGTCCTTCTGTTGCCTACTTGTGATGTACATAGTTTTTCAGTGGTTTTGTTGTACTTTGTGTTGGATCCTAGAAGCCCTAGTAAATGTTCACAATTTGTAAGATACATCCTCCTGCCTGTTGTCTACCTTTCTAGTTAGTTTCATTTCATATTACTTCTGGTGTAGTCCTGCTTCTAGCTGTACCTAAAGGTAGTAAGTAAATGAAGACATTAGAAAGTTAAATGACTTGCTCAGAGTCATACAGTGACTCTGACAATGGCACGACTTGTGTTTTAATTTCTAATTAGTTCTGCCATTATTACTTGCAAAAGTCTTACCTGCATGTATGGCACAATACGACATGACAGGTCACCAAGTAGACGCTTTTTTGTGATTTCATTGAAAATAACAATTGGCAAGCAGAAGAAAAGAACCATAAAATCCCAAAATGCTAGACTAGCCAGAATGGAGTTCCAAGCACTTTTCATGTAGTAATTATGCCAGACAATACACATAACGGACAAGTTTCCAATGATGCCCACAGCGAATATGATCAGAGAGAGAAACATTACTGCATAAGCACTGTATGAGCTTTCGGTGACGGGATATAGTGGGTTGTGAATCTGCATCCTCTTTTCTGATGCCATGGCAAGATTGCTGAGTGTGTCTTCTGCGGACTTTGGGATCTCTAAGGATTGTTTACCTTCCTTTTCCCTTGGAGAATGAGTGTGAGAAGATGTTGGCCTCAGTTTAGCAGGGTTTATAAGTCTAGGATATTCTACCTTTGTCACTGGGTCATAATGAGAATGCACTAAGAGCCCTTCTTCAATTGTCCCTCTTCGAAGTCTTGTATTATCATTTCCCTCTCCTAGGGAATGCACAGCCCCCCTTTCAAGCACCGGGGAATTCACTGGTGTCCACTTGTTGTTTAACTGCCATCTGTGTTTCTCTCTTGGCAGCACAAAATCACCCTGTTTTCCAGTCCAGGAGTTTCCAGTTGAGCCTGAAAACTCTGTTCCTGTACCCTGAATTTGCATTTGAGATGCATAACTTTCATTCTTAGCATCTGAAATTGTTGCATCAGATGTTTTCTTTTCAGAATTCTTCAGTCTTGTGCCAGTAGTCAGTAGAGGCAGAAATAGCATCGATAGCATAAGCATCTTGTTTACTGCTTTGAAAAAGTCTAATTCAAAATGTTTTCAGTAATATTTAGCAATAATTCACACTACTGGAGTGCAGTTTTTACGAATCCTTTAGGAGAAAATTAAAGAAAGTTGAATATAGTTCTTATTTTGCTTCCTGTTCTGAGAGCTGTTTCTCCTAGTGAAGCACAAGAGAGAGTGTCCTGTCTTAAATTGTCTGCTGCTGAACTCCCCCCACACAGTTTTGTCTGATTTTCACAAAACTGCTGGTTCGTGCACTGTTGTTTCTCCATAAAAATAAAGAAAGCTGAGCCCTCTTGTGGCAAAAAATAAAAGTGTGTTCATGTTTGCTGTTACTTTTAAAGATCGTGCATCTCCTTTCTAAAATGTGTAGCAAAATATAAACTCAGGTGAAATTTAAATCATGCAAAGGAAATGTTTGAATACAAGTAGTACAAACCTTATCAATTAAGTGGCAAAAGCTAAAAGGAGTCATAAGGCAAATGTGTCTGTGTACACATAAGAGGGAGTGATCCAAAGTTTTCCAGGGGCTGGATAAAAAGTGCTGACAAAAAGCTGCTTTGGAAGGATGTAGTTCTAAGCTTGTGACCAAGTATGTTTTAACTTAACAGTAACATTGATATATTAATGCAAGTTACTTGGAATCCGACAAATTAGGTAGAATTTCACCGGGTTAGGTTATGACTAGTGAAGACTAGAGGAGGTAGTGGGTAGGCAGTGTTATTTATTTAGTCAGGCATCTTCCCATGGACAATATTTCTGACTGAAGTGGTATCCTTGAACCAGTGGCACAGTTTTCCACTTTGTCATAATAGGATATCTGTTAAGAGCTGGCCTGCAGCTGAAATACAGTAGCTGCTGACAAGAGGGACATCTAAAGTAGCCAGCATGCAGTTTAGAGAAAAAGGAAACAGAAGTGTATCTAATACTGCAACCAGATTCATCATTTTACCATTATTATTTGGTTCCCCCCAATCAGCAGATAGCATTCCTTCTGATTATGATTGGGTTGTATGATAATGGTATTTTCCCACCCTTGGTTGCTCTCCTCAGAACACTGAAACTCTCTCACACTGTAGAATGCCAAATATTGTTCTAGGTTTTCCCCTGACAGTCTTTGTGCACATGTCCAGACTGTAAAAAATACTGGTGTTTCAGACAAGAACCCACTGGCATGCTTGTATCTTCTGGCAGAGTGACCCTGAAACCTAGCAGCCACCTTGCAGGACTCATTACAGAGCCAGTGCTGCTGTTTCAGGAGTTGTAGTACCTCCAGGATGCTGATTCGCCTGCCTCTTTCCGGTATGTTTTTAAGGGATGAGTACTGCATAATGCATTGTCCATGATAGTATGATGTCATGTGTGTTGAGGTGAGATTATACCTTATTCTTTTTATTATTATGGTTTTAAATGCCTTATTATGCTTATGTCAGTAGATCATTTTTTATGTTGTCATCTTGCATGTATGTGCCTTTGTCATTTACCCAGAACTTTTTTTGTATTGGTTTCTATCATAGACCATGCAACTTTATGCAGTCTACTGCTTTTAAACAGTTTGCACTAGCTGCACTCAGTTTGCACAGTGGGAGGTTTTGAGAACACTCTTCAGTGCAGCTCATGAGTATGTTGACATCAGGGAAGTAGTGTGTATGGGAGCAGAAACAGTTGTGTATAAATTTACCCTTACTCATGTCTGTCAGTATTGTTGCAAACTGTCTGATACTTCCAGGGGTGGGGGAACTCTTGTGCAGCACACTTTGACTGTTCTTGTTCTCTAGGAATGTCATTGAACAGTGGATTAGTTGCGTCTTTTTGTAAGAAGTCTATAACTGCTACCAGAATAATACTGTTTTGCATTTAGGCTTTTCATTATCCTGACTGTTAGATAATTTGTCAGTTGAGCCATCTTTCCTCGCCCCCATCTCCAATGTATTAATTCATGCTTCAGTAACAGCAGTTTTGTATCTTGCTGTTGCTGCTTCGTTTCCTTGTCCCTTACTCAGTGTACTGTAAAGCATAATAAAGTTGGGGGGAAAAAAAGAAACAGAATTCAGATGTATATTGTAGAATAGCAGGTGTGTTACCTATAAGAAGCATTTCCAAGAAATGTGTGTGTGTGTGTGTGTGTGTGTGTGTATATATATATATATATATATATATAAATATAAATATATATAAATATATATATATATATATATATATATATATATATATATATATATATATATAAATACTAAGCACGTGTTAGCTTCAGTGCCATTTTTAGGGTGCAGCCAGAATGTTAACATCCATGTGTATTACAGCTAATTTGTTTATAAGTTAAAGCTACTTAATCTCATTTATGCTGTGATCTGAAGTGGTTGTTTTCATTTGGTCTTCAACCTGTGGGACTTGGATCCCGGACAGATAATATTCGGCTGCCTTTTACCAGCATCGGATCTGAGCTCCAAGCTCCTCCCCTAACCATAATGCCCCTGTCTCCTTTCTCCCTTCAGATCTCGTTTGCATGTAATGCTAACATCGTGGTCGGTAGTTTTGGGGCAAGTGTTTTTGGTGCTTTTAGTATACTTTTCTAATTTTCTAACTCCCCTTTCACCCTTTTCTTTCTTCTTGCGCTCAGGCGTTGGTCATTAGGTTAAAAAGAAAAGTTTTTCCCTTCTGCTTTTCCCCTCTCTATTTCTTCTCTAGAGTGTGCGTGTGTGAGTGCTTTGGATCTCTCTCTCTCCATTTACCATGGCAGAGACACCCAAACCCGGGGTTCAGTAAGTGTTCAGAGTGTGGCTATAAGCTATCTCCAACAGATGGCCACACTCTAGGTAGTTTGGTTAGGTGTCCCAAACGTCAGTTTCTACTTCAGCTTCCTCTGCTGCTTCCTCCACCCTGGCCTTTGGGACTCAACCTCCCTCCAAGATGACCGGAGACGGAGAGAAGCTCAAATATAGGGACCAGGATAGGCTGAGGAATCGGCTGCTAGCTCAGGCTCCCTCTGGCTCCATTCTCCTTGCTTCTGCCCAGAGCCAGAGGTGTCTCGGGGCCATTCCCTGCTGTCAGCTTCCACTCACCGCCTCTCTAGGCCAGTGTCAGTGGCCACTTCTGCCAGGTCCACCCGCAACCTCTCTGAAGCTGAGGTGGACAGGATGATGCAGGGATTCATCCACACACAGATTCACATGGGAGTCTTGCCTGCCCCCTCCCCCTCTGGGGCTGGGGGCATGCTGTCTGCCTTTATCCCTATCACTGTTTTCTCCGATCTGACCCCTGGCTTCGGAGTTTTGGGGTGCAAGGCCCCTCTGCATCGAGGGTACCCTGTACCTTGACATCGATCATTGCCCTGAGCAGGTTGGCTCCGACCAGCTTGGAGCCGACCGACTCATGGAGCTATCGTCTCGGCATCTGATTCGATGTGGTGGTTTCGGCTCAGAGTTTTTTGGAGCCGAACTGTCCACTCGAGGAGTCTTGACACCTAGAGGGCCATCTTCGACTCCCCCATTGATCCAGAGGATTACCGACCCAGTTATGGTCCCAGCTGCAGGGGTGCGTTCTCCTTCTGCTTTCAATGTGGTGGAGAGGGTCTTCTCGGTTCCATCGAGACCCCTAACGCTTTCATCCTCTGAGTCCACCCTGGCTCCCTCTGTGTCTGGCCCCAGATTCCACCATCTAGGCCCCTCAAGGACAGCCTGCAACCTCTCTGCCCCAGGGAGTTTCCCCACAGGAACAGCTGCTGGACGTTTTCGAGTCCTCCCCGGAGACTCCCCCTGAAGAAGCTCCTCGAAAACGCACGTGTAAAAGGAGGCACTGAGACTCCCCGATGGAGTCCCTCACTGAGGACACCAACTTGGAGGAAGGGGAGGGTTCCCCCCAGTCACCCCCAGAGGATGCATCATGGAGCACCTTCGTTAATGCGGGGAGTGGTCTGTGGTGGAGCCTATCCCCAAATGCCCTGATAAGATCCTCAGTTTCTAGAAGATAAATTGCACTGGTCGAGGGGGATCCCCTGTCAATTCCATGGTGGTGGTGGCCACCAAGAAGGAGCTTGCACAGGAGAGCTTCACAGTCCATCCGCCGGGCCAAGAGTTTAGGACCATGGACCGTTTTGGGAAGCAGGTTTATGCTTCAGCAACGTTCTCTATGTGCGCTGAACTGCATGGCACATGGGATTAGGCTTCAGCGAGACCTAGTTAGAGATTGCTGAGTCTACCCCAGGGTCCATGTCAACGGAGGAAAAAGTTTTCTTCTCTTGGATGGCCACCCTCACCTCCATTGCCAATACCTCTTTGTGGCTTCTATCTCATGCTACCGAGGGTGCCGCTAGAGCAGCCGTAGCAGGCGTTGCCATCAGGCGTCATGCCTGGCTCTGACTTTGTACTTTTTCAGAGCCCTTCAAGGTGTCTTTTACAAATGCCCCGTACGGTGGTTCCACTCTCTTTGGAGAGATGGTACGTGACACACTGGTCCAGTGCAAGAAGGACGGGAAGACTCTGCTGCTGGAATCTGCTGCTCAACCCCTCAACAAACCTTCTCCAGGAATCAGTGAGGGATGAAGAAAATGTGGGTCTGGAAGTCTCAGGGTTATTCCCAGGACGCTCAGGACTCTCCTTCCACCAGAGACGGACGCCGCTCTCGCAGCAGAGGGGGTCCGAGGAACCAAGGATCTCAGGATTCTTTCGCAGACAGGCCCTTGCAGTAGCCCTGAAGGCTTGCCCAGCTGCTCACCTCTGGAGGCAGTTGGGGGTCGACTTTCGCTACACCCAACGTCCTGGCAGTCCATCACAGATAATCAGTGGGTGTTGCAAATCATATCCAGAAGATATTAAATCCCCTTCACACAGAGACCACTCCCTCTGAAATACTTCCCAGACATTCCACCTGCGCAAAGGAGGATGCAGTAGTGGAAATTTCCAAGCTGCTGGAAAAGTGAGTCATCCAGTCTGTCCCCCCAGACCAGTCCGGATTAGGCATCTATTCCAGGTTCATTTTAGTGTCAAAGAAGATGGGGGACTTAAGACCAATCCTGGATCTATCAACCCTAAACCTGGCAGTTGCCAGGACAAAATTCTAGACTGTCACATACTAATCTATCCTGCCCTTCCTGCAGGAGAACGACTGAATGTGCTTGGTGGACCTCCAGGACGCGTACTATCACATCAAAATGGGCAGATGGTCTCAGAGGTTCCTCTGCTTCCAGCTGGGGGTCAATCATTACCAGTTCAGAGCGCTACTCTTTGGTCTCAACACAGCCCCCAGGGTGTTCACCAAAGTCATGGCGGTGGTAGCAGCTCACCTGTGGTTGCAGGGCTTCCAGGTCTTCCCATACCTGAATGATTGCCTCCTTTCTACTCCCTCCAGGCATTGACTCTGCCAAGCCAGGGATTTCCTTATCCTGACCGCCCATCAGTTGGGCATCACCATAAATCTCAACAAATCTCTGTTAGAACCAGTTCATGTTCTGGAGTTCATTGAAGTTCGTTTAGACACCATTTCAGATCAAGGTCTTTTTGACACCCGACAGACTTCAGTCCCTCAAACTTTATGTATTGTGCATCCTTCAAACCCAATCTCCTCCAGCGGAATTTGTCTTAAGGGCATTGGGATCCATGGCAGCCACGATGCACCCTCTTACCCACAGCTCTGTTACACACGAGGGTGCTTCAATGGACTCTAGCGGTCCAGTGGGTCATTTCTAGATCTACCATTGTCCCATCCTGTGCATGTATATTGAGCCTGCAGGGATTCTCCACTATGGTGGATTCAATCCCTGGACCTGTTTTCGGGTCGTCCATTTATTTTTCCTTCACCGCTAACCACGGTGACCACGGATGCCTCCCTACTCTGGTGGGGGGGGGGCATTGCTTGGGAAGGACAGTATGAGGCATGTGGTCTTCCCTGAAGACACAGTTGGATATCAACATCCTGGAGATGAGGGAGGTGCTGTTGGCATTTCAAGCTCTTCATGCCCATCTTCCCCAATGGACAAGTGCCATCCAGACAGACAACATGTCGTTAGTCTGGTACAGCAGCAGATGGGGGAAACAGGTCTTATCCCCTTTGTCAAGAAGCCATGAGATAGTTGGAGATCTTCACCAGACATTGTTTGGTGGCATCGCACATTCTGGGGAAGGTCCAACATTCTAGTGGACAGGCTTACCAGGTCTATCTTGATGCCTTATGAGTGGTCTCTGAATCCTTCAGTAGCGAAACAGATCTTTCTAAAGTGGGGTCAGCCTTGCTGCAATCTCTTCGCCTCTCCTTCAAATGCAGTGCAGCAAGTTTTTTGCTCTGAACCCCCCTCTGGGGGAGTCCCCCAGAGATGCTCTGGTTCATGCATGGCCCTCCACTGGTTTTCTTTATGCTTATCCTCCACTTCCCCTGATTCCAAAGTTCATTCAGAAAGTGCAATGACTGTGGAGCTCAGTCATCCTCATTGCCCCTTTTTGGCCTCACCAACTATGGTTCCCTTCTCTATGGTCTCATGCAGTGCATCCTCCCTGGACGCGGGATCCCCTTCCGGATCTGATTTCATACCCCTCAGGGATTCCACATCGAGATCTGGCCAGCCTGAAGCTTACCACTTGGATGCTCCAGTTCCCATGATAGTTAGGACTCCTGGGCTATCTTTTCTGGTTAAGAAGATATTGGTAGCGGCTAATAAATCTTCCACTCTGAAGGTTTATTCTAGCAAGTAGAAGCATTTTTCGATTTGGGCATGTCAACGTGACTTGGATTCTTTTACTGCCCCCGTACCTGCTATTTTAGAGTTTTTGGCAGGTATATTTCAACAGGGTGCCAGCTTTTCTACGGTTAAGGTTCAGCTGGTGGCTATTTCTAACTTCCACATATGGAATAATTCAGCTTCCCTGGCTTCGTCTAAGCTCTGTAAAGCTTTTTTGAAGGGCACTTTTTTCTTAAGCCACCAGTCAAGGACCCAGTGCCTTCTTGGGACATTACTTTGATCCTTCAAGCCTTGGTTTCTTCTTCCTTTGAACCCGCTGCTTCAGTGGATTTGTAGTTCCTACTTGGAAAACAGCCTTCCTGATTGCCATTACTTCAGCTAAAAGAGCGTCAGTGCTTCAAGCCTTATAGATTAAGCCGCCTTATATGATCTTCCATAAAGACAGGGTGTCTTTATGCACTAATTCTTCCTTTCTTCCTTCTGAAAGTGGCCTCAGGATCAAACATTAGTCAGGTTATCAATCTCCCTGTATTCTTTCCAAACTTTTAGAATAAGGGAGAGCATAAATTGTACCTGCTAGATGTTCATAGACAATTACAGTTTTATTTTCGCAGAACAAAGGCATTTCGCAAGTCTGATCAACTTTTTGTTTCCTACTCTAAGCCCTTTTTAGGGAAACGTGCATCGAAGATCACCATTGCTCATTGGATCTCTTAGTACATACTCATGGAGTATTCAACCAAAGGATTATCTCCGCCAGGTGACATTAAGGCCCATTCTACTAGGTCTATGGCTACTTCAGCTGCCTTTTGGTCCAGAGTTTCTTTGGATGACATTTGCTCTGCGGCTACATGGGCATCTTTGCATACTTTCATTTCCCATTACAAGTTGGACCTTCTATCCAGCAGCAGGGTATCCTTTGCTCTGCCATGCTCCGGAATATCCTTCCATGAGGGTCTTCCAGGTTTTTGGTAGCTGGGGACTCTGTCCCACAAGTTGAAGACTAAATGAAAACAACTTCAGATAAAAGTTATGTACTCACCATAACGTTCCATTTGAGTTGTTGCTTTTCATTTGTCTTCAACCATCCCTCCCTCCTTCCCGCCTGCCTTATGTGGGTTGCATGTTTATCTGGTTGAAAAGACATGGCCCTTTCCTTTGGCATATCTGGTAATTTCTTATGTTCCTCTCTGGGTATTTTTGCCAAGGGGTAAGGCATTGAGTCAGGTTGGGATGCTGTGGAGAATGGCAAACTTGATCTGAAGAGAGGAAGGAGATAGGGGCATTAGGGGTAGGGGAGGATCTTGGATCCAATGCTGGTAAAAGGCGTCCAAGTCGGATCCGTCCCGGATCTGTGTCCCAAAGTCGAAGACAAATGAAAAGCAACAACTCAGATGGACTGTACTGGTGAGTACATAACTTACTTTTTGCTTGCAATAAAGCTGCTTGAACAAGAACCCACGATGTTTGCTTATTTTATCCTGACATGGCAAGCGACATGGTGTCAGAACCAGGATGCAAAGACTATTCTTCAGAGCCACAAGGTACAGAGAGAGGCAATGAAGGCAAACTAAAAGAACCGAGAATGAAAAATGGCCAGAGACAAGTTAAAGGTAAATAGGCACACATGAATGATTTCTTTGCTGAAAAAGGTTAAATGGAGCATTACAAGGGCACAAAACGTATTGTTAAGCAAACGAATAGCACAGAAAAGTTTATTAAGCAAACAAGAAATAGAAAAGAGCTCATTAATCAAACGAAATGTTTTGAAACAGAGTTATTTGATAAAACGAGCATTAGAAAAATACATAAAGGTTTCAGAATAGCCTCCGAATTATAAAATGAGCATGTTTAAAATAAAATGAGCACCAGAAAGTACAATGGGCATGAAAAGAGATTAAATGAGCAAAATTAATATAACACAAGGGCATAAAAGGCACATTAAGAGATTTAGTGAGCAAAACCACTGGAATAGTAAGGGCATAAAAGGGCACATTGAGTATAAATAAAGCAAAGGTGACGGCATGTGCTTTGGGCAAATTACTGTGTTTGGTACAAATTGCTACTTCGCATTGATTGAAGCATTGAATAGCATAATTAGAGTTGTTCAAAGTATCTCAAAGTGTGTGGAAGTGCTTGCAGTTTGTGCTTATTGCTGTGCATTAATTCCGAAGAGTTTGTTGTGTGCAGCGTGCAACTGTTTCGTTTAGTGCAGTCAAGTGAAGTTATTTTGAAAAGTTACTTGTGCCTGGGTGTGTCTGTTCACAGAGTGCCGCCATTACAGAATGTATTTCGCACTACACAGAGTTGTTTGGCAAAGTGCAGCCCTTTGGGGGAAATTACAGTGTGCAATGTACTGTTTGTTCGCAGAGTGCAGTTATTTTGAGGCGTTTCTCACTCAGAGCTTCTTCTGCCCAATACATTCTGAAACTGCCATTAGAAACAGTTTATTCGCAAATTGCCATTACTTCAAAAAGTTTATTCGCCAAGTGACATTACTTCGGAACAGTTCATATGCAGATTGCTATTACTTAGACATAGTTTATTCGTAAAGTGCAATTGCTTCGAGATAGTGTATTCGCAAAGCATGCAGTTCAAAATGTCTTTTAAAATGATGATAAATGAACTTGGCAGTAAACTGTTGATAAATGGCTTTGGCATTAAAGTGATTACATGGCAAAGGCTTGTACAGTAAAATGATGATAAATTACTTTAGCATTTTGCTTTTTTTTTTTTTTTTTTAATTTCACTTGTACATGTCACTGTTCGTATCTCTCTCAGCTTTGTGTGCTTGCCGCCTGCTCTTCTTCCTGAGCGATACCTGCCTTCCCAAACTAAGCTAATTCTACATACTACCTTGAACAGAGCCCCGTGGAATTATTCAAAGAGGTGAATGAACTCTGGATACCCAACTGTGCTGTACAATAAAGTAGGTGCTTGCCTACTGAGTCACCAATACATATTTATTTTATTTTCAGCACTTGTACCTTAGAGGCTAGCACACATGCCAGGACCCCCCTCCCCAGTACTCCCTTTCTTTCCACTTCTCTTGGTCTCTAGCATTTTTCTCGACCATTTTTTTCCTACCTGTCCCCTTTCTGCCACTAGATGGCAGTATTGTACTAGGATAAGCCAGCTCTCTAGCTCGCAAAACATCTGGCGTGGATATATTTTTAGAGCATGCTTTGCTTAAGGGTTCTAGCAGAGTGGCTTATTTTTTTATTCTCTAACTATTTTTCGTTTTTCCCCAAATTTAACGTATACTGGCACAATACCTGCCTGTCTTGTTTACAGATTTATAACATGTTTAAGTATTACACAAGTACTGCTTGTTTTTTCTCCCCCTTTTCAGCCAGCTAAAGCCTCCCCTGAGTAACCTGCTCACATAACTTACCTTAGTGATTGTTTTATGTTTTTCCTTCCTCTTGTGCTTTTTCCTTGCCAGGTCTGACAGCAGGTCATAACCAATCTTCTGGTCCACCCCTGATGTCCTTGCACCCCCCTCCCCCTCTACCCTTTCTCACTGAAGCCTAGGTTATGTCTAGTTCCTCTCCAACCTCCATGTGAATCTGCAATTAGGGGTCAGTACTGACTGGTGCCATTGTTAAATCTCACTTATACACTTAACTGTTCATATCTCCCTTGTCATTGTGTGCTTGCCGGTAAGCAGTGTTTCTATGTATTATTTTATACCTAAATTGCCTTAATCTAAACCTGTGCCTTATCATGTTGGTTATTTTTCTATTATTGTTATAAAACCTAGCATATCTCTCTCTTGCTGTTAACTTGTTCATTGTTGCTTGTTGCTACGATGGTCTTATAAGGAGCCTTGTGTACTTCATATCTCTGAATGCTAATCCCGTGCTTATCTGGGTCTTAACATGCTATTGCTGCCACAAATGTGTTGAGAACTAGGATTATTGTATTTTCTATCTCTTCTTTAAACATTGTATTTTGTGCTTGCAATTGCTGCTGTAATTCAGTTATACATAGTAGGATTACTGCATTCTCTCTAGCATTGCTTGAACAGCCAAAGGCCGAGGCTTTGGCCCCACGTAAGGCGAAAGCAAGCTCTATCCTTGGACAGCTAATATGGTTAAGAGGCTAGAGTTGTCGTTTGTGTGTTATTTTGCATGACCTTATTAATAGCTTTGCCCTACATTTACTGTTTAAATCTAATTATTGCTTCATATTAGCAAATGTATATGCACTATTTCCTTCCACTCTCGTACTGACCGTCCCAGTCTCCCTTCCACTCCTATCTTTGTTTGTTACTCTTTTCTCATCTTTCTTCTCATTCTCATTTTCACCTCACCGATCTGTGCCTCTCCAAATATACCTCTCCACACCCCCCTTTGTCTCTCTCCCTCTCTATATCTGTATTTCCCTCCTTTCTGCATATACTTCCACTACAATTGTACTCTGCTTTTCTCTTTTACAGCCTGCTCTTCTTCCTGAGCGATACCTGCCTTCCCAAACAAAACTAATTCTACATACTACCTTGAACTGAGCCCTGTGGAATTATTCAAAGAGCTGTACAAACTCTGGATACCCACCCGTACTGTACAATAAAGTAGGTCCTTGCCTACTGAGTCATCAATACATATTTATTTTATTTACACCGCTTGTACCTTAGAGACTAGCACACACTCTGGGAACCTCCCCCAGTACTCCCTTTTTTTTCACTTCTCTTGGTCTCGTAGCTTTTTTCTCGCCAGTTTTTCTCCTATATGTCCCCTTTCTGCCACTAAATGGCAGTATTGTAGTAGGATAAGCCAGCACTCTGGCTTGCAGAACATCCGGAGTGGATATATTTTTTGAGAGCGTGCTTTGCTTAAGGCTTCTAGCAGACTGCCTTATTTTTTGTTCTCTTTAGCTATTTTTCGTTTTTCCCCAGTTGTAACATATACTGGCAGAGTACCTGCCTGTCTTGTTTACAGGTTTATAACATGTTTCTTTCAAATAAGTATTACACAAGTACTGCTTGCTTTTCTCCCCATTTTCAGCCAGCTAAATCCTCCCAGAGTTACCTGCTCATGTAACTTGCCTTACTGATTATTTTTTGTTTTTCCTTCCTCTTGTGCTTTCTCCTTGACGGTCAACCCACTCCGTTTTCCCTCGCTGCACTCACACTCATCTGCTCCCCTACCCCTATTCCCACCCACCCCACTTTCATTTGATTTGTACTTCTCTACCCCCCACCCCCTTAGTTTCGGACCAATCACTTCACCCTTCCAATTCCCTACTCCCCCACCCCTCCAACACTTTTCCTGAAACTCTCCCACCATACTTGATTCCATCTGCCCTCCCTTAATCTCCTCCTCTCAACTCTGCCTTAGTCCCCTTTTCTGGCAACTACCTATCTCTCTTTAAACCTACTACACCTAACTGCTCCAACAGACATTCATCCAACTCTCCCCTACTATGTCACCATACCACCTTCTCATCCCCTTTCTCCTCCTACTTAACTCTAGCTACTTCATACCTCTGCATTACATAGTATCAACACCAACTCTATCAAATAACCACCACCAACATGACTACCCTCACACACTTATAATCTCTCCCCACCTATTTCCTATGTCTCCTACCTTCCACTGTTCAATTAAGATTTATCCTAGTGGCTCTCTTCACATGTATAAAACCCTTCCATCCATGTACTCTTGGTCTACTCTCCTTACTGACTGACTTTCTTTGACTCACTATTCCTGGATGGTGACATCCACCCCAACCCTGGGCCGCCAATCACCACCTCTCACAAGCAAACATCCCCCACCTCAACCCCCTCAACAGCTCCCCATAGCTACAGTCCATCTCCTAAATCCCTAACTATTTTCTCCCTAAATATCCAAAGTATTAACAAAACTACAGACCTGCACTTGGATTGACCTCTACTCCCCCATATCTTAACCCTCTCAGAAACCTAGTTAAAACCTCACATCTCAAACTCAGAAATCCTTCCCCAAGGCTACAATATATTCCATGCAGACAGAGCAAATAAAAGAGGTGAAGGTGTTGCTATCTTCTACTCTGACCAACTTCCTCTCTCTCCACTCTCACTTCCCACACCTTTTGCTCCTGCTGAAATACTACTAGTAAACTGCCACCTAAACCTCTCTAAAAGATTTGCCATCATAGCCATCTACATCCCCAGGGGACAACATCCCTATCCTTGAAAACTTTCCCTCCTGGCTTACCCTGAACATTCCTTACGAAACCATTATACTTGGCGACATAAAGACTGGACAACTTTCTTCCCCATCTCCTACTCATAGTCTCAATCTGTATGGCTTCCACCAGCTAATATCTTCCCCAACCAGGTCCAACAGAAGCTCTAGTCCATGATCTATAATAGACTGGATCCTTACCTCTGACCCTTCTCTACCATAACCCCAGTATTCTCTCTAACTCCCTGAGTGCCCATTCCCCTGTTTATATACATAGATTCTCCCAACATCCCCCTGTTTATATACATAGATTCTCCCAACATCCCCCTTTCCAAAATACTTGAAAAGTGTGTCCACACTCAGCTACTTAAACACCTACTTGATAATAACCTTACTCCCACCCAAAACGGCTTCAGACTTCACCATAGTACATCTACGCTGTACTCTTTTACCCAAACAGTAGCAGAAGCCCATGACAACCTATTAGTTTCCTGTTTATTCCTTGACCTCGCCAAAGCTTTTGATACTGTCTCTCACTCTAAACTGACCTTCATTTCTTCATCCCCTCTTTAAGCTGGTTCTCTAGCTACTTATCTAATAGAAAACAATCTATACACTGGAAAACTGTCACCTCCCCGTTTCTTCCTGTTAACACCAGTGTACCCCAAGGCTCAATATCGGGTTCTCTCCTTTTCACTATTTTTACTAACAGTCTATCCTCTGCTACCAAGGGTCTATATTAAAACTTTGAATCTCATATGGTAGACTCCATATGAGCAAAGTTTTCAAACATCGAACTGAAAATGTAAGCACAGTAAAAACAAAAAAACCTACCTGAACATTCTATGCAGGGGGGCAAGCCCCCCCTGCACCACCCACACGCCCGCTAGTTAAATATACCAACTCCGAGATGGCACTACATTGAAGTGAAGGGAAGAATTCCTTATGGCGATCTCCACTGAAATGTTCGATGTTTGAAAACAGCGCTCATATGATGTCGATCATATGAGATTCGACGTTTTCAGACTTCGAACTTTTTAATATAAACCCACTACCAACCTCTTTACATGCTTACAATATGCCAACGACTCCACCCTTATTACCACTGCCCACAGCATCCCAGAACTCCTTGCTCTTACCCAAGACACTTTTACATCCATTGAAACCTGGCTCAATGATAATTAAATAATTCTAACCCCCCCCCCAAAAAAAACTAAACTACTTTTCCTTCATAAAACACTTAACACCACACAAATCCAATTTCTCTATTACCTCCGACAGCAATACCACCATCAGATTAGAACCCCATACTAAATTACTTGGTGTTATAATTGACAAATTAAAATTCGACATACTTCTCCATCATTCCATAAAACAAAACAAAAAAACACCAGAAACTTGGTCTCCTGTACCGGAATCAAAAACTGCTGTCACCTTCCACCAAACCCTCCTTGGCCATGTTTCTCTTATGACCCTGTCTTTTGTATGCTGCTCCGATTTTTACTAACCTTCAGTCTTCACTTCTGTCTAAACTAGAGCAAACATACAATAAAATAGCTAGATTCGCCTCCAATCTACCCTACAAATCCCACCACTGCCTTGCCCTTAAATCTTTACAATGGCCTGAATTCCCTAAACAATTTTTCTCAATTGCATACTCACTTCTTTATAATCCCACTTCCTGTCCCTCCATCTCTATTATTGTATCTCTATATAACCCACGACACCAATTTCGTACATCTGACAAACATTTTCTTGACATTTATAAACCGTCAAAAATATCGGTAAGTCCCCTATAAATACCCTGTAGCTCACTCCTGGAACTCCTTTCCACTGAAAATAAGAAGCATCCCACATTAGCTCCATTTCAAACAAGAAGTCAAACATTACCTTCTTAAAACCTGGTCCTGCCCTTGCCAAGCCCCAAACTGACTTCTAACTGATTTCTTCCTAAATTCTACTTCGGTCCACCTTAATGTTTTCTCTCTCTTTTTACCTACTCTTTTTCTTGCTCCTGTAACACTCTAACTTATGGAATATCGACAATCAGCTCTTGTAAATAATCCTACTCTTATTCTTGCCTTATCTTGCTACTATTGTATTAGCATTTTTTCAAAATTTATGCATAACAAATTTTAGTCATTGTTGATTTCATTCCATGTAATGTGTCTTAGCAATACTACTATTGTCATTTTTAATCTTTGTATTACTTTTGTTCAGAATGTCTTGTAAATGTAATTGGAGCATGTTAAGTTGTCTATCTCGCCTTCATTCTTGCTGGATGGGTTCGGAGCCGACCTTGGCTCCGACTCGGCCACTCTAAAGCTCGAGAGTTGGTTCCACCGGCTCGAGGCTCCCCTTATATCCCACAATGCTAGGCGAGAGTTACCTCAGATCTCGTTTGCCGCTAAGCTATCGAGGTTGGTTTTCTACCGGTTCTTGGTAAGTGACTTTTTCTTGTGTAATTTAGTCTATCAAAACCCCTTTAATTTTAATATTTTTACTTATTTCCCTTAGTTTAGAGAAATTTTTATCCCCTTCTAAAAAATTCCCGTTTTTTTCCCTCAAGAACTTTAGGTTCTTCCCTTGGGCCTACAGGCCTTTTCTCTTCCCTAGTGGAGTGTGTGTATTATTTTAAAATCCTAGTTAGTGGTTATTATTATAATTTAAACTTGACAGGGTGTAATTAGTGTGTTTGTGTGTGTGTTTGTTTACACCTGTTAAAAAATGTCTAAGGAAGCAAAGGTCTCCGGATTCAAGAAGTGTGATGCGTGCTGTCAGAAAATGTCTCTGACAGACGCTCACACTTCTTGTGTCTACTGTCTGGGGCCTTTGCACCTGCAGGACTCCTGTGCTGTGTGCCATGGCTTCAGCCCCAGGGTCCTGCAGGAAAGAAAAAATAAATTGATATTAAGAGGCTTACTCAAGCCAGAGGATTCCCTATCTGTTTCAACAGGAAGCCCTCTAAGGCATCTAGGTCTTCGGCTCCGACAACTGAGCCGAGACCTAAGGTTTCTCAACCTCTGCCTTCATCGGCTCCGGCTGGAGCCGATAAGTCTCAGTCCACAGTTTCTGTGGCTCGGCTCCGGCCGGAGCCGAGGTAGTAGAGTTCCGTGCCGGCTCCGACCAGACCTTCGGAGCCGACAACTAGGAAGAGGTCCAGGTCACCATCTCTTGGCTCCGTTCATTCGGCTCCAGGATCTCCCCTGCTGTCTGAACGGAGCCAAAGATCTCACTCCTCTAGGTCATCGAGGCTGTCGGATCATGACCTTCAGAGGGTAGTGAGTCGACTTCTTAAGTCCGAGGCACTGGCCCAGATGCTTCAGAGCCCGACTCATCAGTCGATGCCTGCCCCGGTCCATCAACATATTCCTTTTCAACAACAACAGAATCAAAGCCAGGTTAGTTCTGAAAGTGTTTGGAATTATGGCAGCGGCCATACCTCTGCTTCCATTAGCCAGATTCCACATGCGGATCCTTCAATGGATGCTCTTTACTCAATGGTCATACCAGCAACTTCCAATGTCTCACACCATTATGATCACGCAAGCGTGCAAAAATCATCTCATGTGGTGGATGTCTTCCCCTCAGCTCTTGTTGGGAAGACCCTTTGTTCCACCTCCTCCGGTTGCTACTCTGACAACGGATGCCTCCCTGATCGGGTGGGGGGGGCATTATCAGGGCAGGACGGTCCAGGGCACATGGCAACCAAACGAATGCCACTTGCACATAAATGTTCTGGAGATGAGAGCAGTGCTTTTAGCGTTGCAAGCCCTTCAAGACTCTCTTCCCTTGGGAACGATTGCAATCCAAACAGACAATATGTCTGTAGTGTGGTACATCAACAAACAAGGCGGAACCAGGTCATACCCCTGTGTCGAGAAGCACTCAGACTGTGGCAATGGGCGATTTCTTCTCAGCGGTTTCTGATAGCAACGCACATCCCCGGAAAGTCCAATCAAATTGCGGACAAGTTGAGCAGAGCTATACTCATGCCTCACGAGTGGTCTCTGAAAGACTCTGTAGTGAGAGAAATTTTTCTCAAGTGGGGTCAGCCTTGCTGCGATCTTTTTGCTACTCTCCAAAACAGCAAGTGCAGAGAATATTTCACTCTATTCCCTTTACCAGGCCAACCCAGCAGAGACGCTCTAGTCCAAGTTTGGCCCCGGGGACTTCTGTATGCATTTCCTCCCTTCCCACTAATCTCTCAAGTGATACAGAAAGCTATCGCTCAGAAGGCCTCATTGATCCTCATTGCTCCTTACTGGCCTCGACAAGTGTGGTTCCCCTTTCTACATCGTTTTCTTTTGGAGCGACCATGGAATCTGGACATAGTTCCAGATCTTTTGATCCATCAGTCGGGTCAGTTTCATCGCTCCCTCCCCTCTCTGAACCTCACTGCTTGGTTCCTCCAGTTCCAACCTTAGCCAGGCTTCCTCAATTATCTCACTCTGTTAGAGATATTTTGATAGCTTCCCATAAATCTTCCACTCGGAAGATTTATTTGAGTAAGTGGAAACGCTTCACATATTGGGCTCAAGGAAAGGACATAGATCCTTTCACTGCTTCCATCCAATTAGTCCTTGATTTTCTAGCTGAACTCTTCCATGCAGGTTCATCTCCCTCTACACTTAAAGTTCAATTGGCAGCCATTTCTAACTTTCATGTGGGTATTTCTGAATCTGCCTTAATGTCCCACAAGCTTTGCAAAGCCTTTTTGAAAGGAGTTTTTCTTCTCAGACCTCCTATAAGAAATCCTCCTTCTCCTTGGGACCTAAATTTAGTTCTTGCTTCTTTGATTCTCCCCCCTTTCGAACCTGCAGTCTCCTGTTCTTTAAAATTATTATCATGGAAGACTCTTTTTCTGGTAGCTATTACATCAGCTAGAAGAGTTTCAGAGCTTCAATCACTCAGCTGTCGTCCTCCTTATCTTTTGTTTCATAAGGACAGAGTATCTTTACGAACTAACCCGTCCTTTTTGCCTAAGGTGGTCTCGACGTCAAATCTAAATCAAAGCATTGATCTACCTGTCTTTTTCCAGAATACTCCAATAGGTCTGAACAAAAATTACACTGCCTGGATGTTCACCGTCAATTGAGGTACTACTTGGATAGAACAAAACAGTTCAGAAAATCTGATCAGCTGTTTGTCTCCTATGCGGAAAGCAGAAAGGGACTTTCAGTTTCAAAGGTATCATTATCCAGATGGCTAACATCTTTGATTTCCCTTGTATATGAAATTAGACATCAAAAGCTGCCTGATAAACCTAAGGCCCATTCCACCAGAGCTTTGGCTACTTCTTTAGCCTTCCAAGACAGACTGCCTATTGACACCATTTGTGCAGCGGCTACTTGGGCTACTCCTCACACTTTCATTTCTCATTATAAGTTGGATTTAGCTTCTAGGCATAGAGCTAACTTTGGTTCCACTGTTCTCAGGAGTCTGTTCCGTTAGGCCACCCGGGACAAGGTGCTAGGGACGCGGTCCCATCCAGCAAGAATGAAGGCGAGATAGACAACTTAACATATAGAAGTTATGTTCTTACCATAACGTTCCATGTTAGTTGTCTTCTTCTCGCCGCCTTCTTGCGTCCCACCCTCCTTCCCCCTGGCCTGGACAGACCTAGAGGAGTTGTGATTGTGACCTCTCTTTCTACCACCTCTTTCTTAGACATATGCTATTATGCATATTTCCTGGTTCAGGATGTAGGTCACCCTTCTTTCTTCCTGTTGTTAGAGGTGGACTCTGTTTACAGTTATACTGTTACTATTATAAGCTGGGGTTAGCTTACAAACGAGATCTGAGGTAACTCTCGCCTAGCATTGTGGGATATAAGGGGAGCCTCGAGCCGGTGGAACCAACTTTCAAGCTTTAGAGTGGCCGAGTCGGAGCCGAGGTCGGCTCCGAACCCATCCAGCAAGAAGAAGGCGAGAAGAAGACAACTAACATGGAACGTTATGGTAAGAACATAACTTCTATTTTTCTCCTCAGGTCTCCACTGAAAATGGGCCTCTGGCTCATTTGGACCAACCTGGTTAACAAATGACAATAAATAAATAAATTTACAAGATAAACGGCTCATATGGTAAAAAAAAATAATTTCAAAGCAAGTGGTTTTATAGTAAAGAGATTTCAAAGTGTTGCAGTGCCCAGGAAACTCATTTTGTGAAATTCGATTACACAGATGCATGTTGTGGTGTTACAAGTTCTGGCATAAATTTCAAGTACATGTATACGTGTATGTACAGGTTTGTGTGGTCGTGCATATTTGCAAGCGTTTTCAATGAGATATATCAATGTAGCAGATGGATTTTTGCAAGCCGCAATGACTTGTGTTTGATCAGAACATTGCAGAGAATTAGAGAATATTTGAACAAAAATATGATATACTTATACAAGCAGCTTATTCTGATAAAGATGCACATACCAGGGCATTCATTTTGCTGATCCTAGCAGGGTCAGAAGCCATTGAAAGGGGCCATTCATTTGTCTATGCACCAGCAGTGGATGAAGGTGAAGGAAAAACTTGTGTTGTTGTGCAGGCTGAATGAACGGAAGACACCGAGTGTTTAAAGCTCAAATTCATAGAGATGTGTAACCCTCAGACTATTACACTAGTGGGGCATTTATTTTACATGAGAGAGCAAAAGCAAGGGGAAACATTTGCAGCTTTTATTACTGATTTTAGAAACAAAGCTAAAACGTGTAGGTTTGGTGATTTAAAGGATGAGTTAATAAAGGACAGACTCGTGTGCAGTATTAATAATGCTGCGGTGAGAAAGACTTTACTTCGTGACAGTGATTTAATACTGAGTAAACCCATTGAGATTTGTCAGATTCATGAAGCCACAGAAAGGCACACAAATATGCTTGCTAGTGATATGAGCATGGTTTCAGTAGGCTCCAGAGCTCATGTAGACCACATGCAACATGTGACAGGCAAAAGCAGGCCTAAGCACAAAGCAGCAGCAGCCTCTGCGGGACTTCTATGTAAAACCTGTAGTCTTCTAGTACATTCCAAGAACAGTTCTGTTAAAGGAGCATGCTCAGTGCAAATCAAGGGTACCTAGTGCAAAAGACGTTGCTCAGTACAGCATAAGAGTGAATCAGCAAAACCCGAACCAAGCTTTATTGTTAACTGTCACAATTGTGGTGCTAACCAAAAGTCCAGAAAGAAAGTGCATGGCATTTGGTCAGCAATGTCATAAGTGTAAGAAATGGAACCATTTTTAAAGATTTTGTAAATCAAGTAAGCCATCACACAGTTGCAAGGAACGGCCAATTCAAAAAGCAAGTTAATCAAACAGACCTGCAACAGTCTGCTTTCGATGTAGATGGTGTTTCAGTAATTGTTGAAACGATTGATGCAGTAGATTTATTGACAAAATTAAGTGTTTTGTACAGTCCGGATCAATGGTAAATCCACAGAGCTTAAAGTAGACACTGTTTCAAAGTGTAATGTCATGTCTGCAGATACTTTTGCAAGGGTCAGAGCTGGTGAACAACTAAATGTGATTAGTTGTGCGAAACTTATAGCTAATGGAGGTGAGGAGATTCAAACTGAAGGTCCAGTAGTGCTTTCATGTTGTGTGGCTAAGAGCTGTTATAGCGTATTGTTCTATATGGTTCGAAGACCTGTGCCGTCATTATTGGGTCTCAGACAGTTTGAAAATGAATCTGCATTCTTTTACCAAAGAAGTTCATCAGATAAGCACATGGCCTAGTTCCAGCTTCATCAGTGCTATTTTTTCAGAGTATGCTGATGTTTTCAATGACAGATTGGGCAAACTTCCAGTTGTGTATTCCATGAAATTTGAGCCAGAAATCAGTCCAATGGTCAGACCAACAAGAAGACTTCTGATAGCTGTGCAGCATAAGGTCAAAGCTCAGTTAGACAAAATGGTGCAACAAGGTGTAATTTGTCCAGTTACAGAACCTACCGAATGGGTGTCGTCCATGGTAGCAGCTCATAAAAAGGCTCTGATGAAATCAGAATATGTATTGACCCAAGAGACTTGAATAAAGCATTGAAGAGAGCACATCATCTCATGCGTACAGTCAAAGAGGTTGCAGCCCTGATACTGAATGCCACAGTTTTTTTCTGTCTCAGATGCAGAGAGTTAATTTTGGTAAGTGATGCTTGATCACAAATCTTCATTACTGACTACTCGGTACCCCATTTGGAACATATAGATTCCACAGGATGCTGTTTGGAATAAATTTTGCAAGTGAAGTCTTCCAGCGTGCAATGGAGCTAACTTTTTTGAGCTATCCATGTGCCATAATAGTAGATGATATATTGGTTGGAGGAAATGGTGACAGAGCATGACCGAAATCTTGAGAGTTCTAGACAGAGCATGTGAAGTGAACTTGAAGCTCAGTCCTCTGAAGTGCAAATTCCTACTACCAAAAGTTACATATGTAGGTCATTTGTTTACAAGTATGGGCTTCAGACCAGCCCCTTCCATGCAAGCAGCCATTCTTGAGATGCCAGCACCAAGATAATGTGCAAGTTCTACAGGGTTTTCTTGAATGGTCCATTACTTAGGCAAGTCTATACCAGATTTCAGTCAGTTGACAGTGCTTTTGAAAGAGCTCACATATAAAAATGTTACTTGGTCATAGCTAGACCAACACCAGAGAGCATTTGAAGTTCTTAAAAAGAAAATTGCTACCCCCTCCCCCAGCATTTTGATACTATGATGTCAACAAACCAGTAACACTTTCCTGAAATGCTTCAGAATTTGATTTAGATGCAGACATTATCCAAGAAGGCAAGCCAGTAGCCTACCCATCTTGAACACTTACCCAGGATGAGATGCAGTATGCTGAAATTGAGAAAAAACCTTTGGCAATAGTGTTTGCATGTTCCAAGTTTCATGATTATATCTGTGGTCGAGAAATCCAAATTGAAACTGATCATCAACCTTTGGTCACTATTTTAAAGAAGCCTATGCATTCAGCTCCAGTGAGTTTAGAAAGAATGATGCTCAGATTGCAAAAGTACTTCAAAATGGTCTATAAGAAAGGCAAACTTCTTTATCTGGTTCATACCTTATCCAGAGCACCTAGAAATACAACAGAACAGCTTCATGGAGAGAATTTTGAGACTGATGTCATGGAAGTGTAATTTTTCTACCACAAGACTTGATGAGCTAAGAGATCATACGATGGCTGATCCAGTTTGCAGAAGCTCAGTCACTATATCAGTGTTGGATGGGTGTCATAGCAATCGAGTATACCACCAGAAGTGTAATCTTACTTTCTTTACAGAGACGAGTTGTTGATGGAAGATGGCATTATTTTCAAAGGTCCTAAAGTTGTTGTTTTTGCTTCCTTACAACAAGAGTATATCCAGATTTTGCATCGTGGTCACCCGACTTCCGAATCTACTAAGAGAAGAGCAAGGGGACTTGTATTTTGGATTTCTGTAGCGAAAGACATTGATAGAGTAATTTCTTCCTGTTCAGTAGGCAATAGTACTATAGCGCGTTTGCAAAGAGGGCCACTTCATCTAAGTCAAATTCCTGATCTACCTTGGTCAGTTGTAGCTACTGACATATTCGAGTGGAACAATCAACATTACTTAGTACTGGTAGACTCTTATTCAAATTGGTTCAAGATCGATTTACTACATAATCTGACTTCTGCTACAGTCATCACTAAGTTGAAACACCATTTCTCAGTCCATGGCAGTCCACAGAAATTAATCTCTGACAATGATACGCAATTTACCAGTCAGTTGTTTCAGAAATTTGCCAGAGGATGGGACTTCGTACATGTTACTAGTAGTCCAGAGTACTCTCAATCGAATGGACTTGCTGAACGCACAGTACAGAGTGCAAACCAATTAGTTAAGAAGTCAGTGTGATAATACCAATTTTTTTTAACTTACTCAATCTCAGAAACATACCCTGTGACGATATACTTGGCACACCTGCTCAGAGACTTCTGTCTAGGCAAACCAGGACAACATTGCTTGTCAGCTCTAGTTTGAGGCCTAAAGCTAAGAACAACCAAGCAATCAAAGCCCAGATGTTAAGTTGTCTATCTCGCCTTCATTCTTGCTGGATGGGTTCGGAGCCGACCTCGGCTCCGACTCGGCCACTCTAAAAGCTCGAGAGTTGGTTCCACCGGCTCGAGGCTCCCCTTATATCCCACAATGCTAGGCGAGAGTTACCCCAGATCTCGTTTGCCGCTACAGCTTCGAGGTTGGTTGCTTCTACCGGTTCCTGGTGAGTTTAAGCTTTTTCTATTAAAAGTTACTCTTTTTCCCCCTTTTTCAGTTTAATTATTCTTAAATTAGTATAGTTCATAGAACTTTATCCCCGACCCTAATTTTTCCCGTTTCTTGTTTAAAAGAACCTTTGGTTCTTCCCTTGGGCCTTAGGCCTTCTCTTCCCTAGGGAGTGTTTGTGTAGTTTTGCTACAGTTTGTTGTACTTTATTTTTAGTATTTTACTAAAATTGTTATTCTGACAGGGTATAACTGGTGTGTTTGAGTGTGTGTTTGTGTTCACCAGTTAGGCTATGTCAAAAGAAGCAAAGGTCTTCGGTTCAAGAAGTGTGATGCGTGCTGTCAGAAAATGTCTCTGACAGACGCTCACACTTCTTGTGTCTATTGTCTGGGGCCTTTGCACCTGCAGGACTCCTGTGCTGTTTGCCATGGCTTCAGCCCCAGGGTCCTGCAGGAAAGAAAAACAAGCTAATTCTGAGAGGCTTGTTGAAGCCTGAGGATTCCCTGTCTGTCTCAACAGGGAAGCCCTCTAAGGCATCGAGGTCTTCGGCTCCGGCTTCTGAGCCGAGACCTCAGGTTGTTCAACCTTTGCCTTTATCGGTTCCGGCTGGAGCCGATAAGGCTCAGTCCGCAGTTTCTGTGGCTTCCTCGGCTCCGGCCGGAGCCGAGGTTATCGAGGTACCCGTGTCGGCTCCGACAAGATCTTCGGAGCCGACAACCAGAAAGAGGTCTAGGTCACCTTCTCTTGGCTCCGTTCATTCGGCTCCAGGTTCTCCCCTGCTGTCTGAACGGAGCCAAAGGTCTCATTCCTCTAGGTCATCGAGGCTTTCCGATCATGACCTTCAGAGGGTGGTGAGTCGACTACTCAAGTCCGAGGCACTAGCCCAGATGCTTCAGAGCCCGACTCCATCAGTCGGTGCCTGCCCCGGTCCATCAACTCTTTCCTCCTTCGACTCTTTTGAGTTCGGAGCCGGGTCGGTCGGAACCGAGACTGTGGTCACCTCGAGCCGAGACAATTGTCTTCGCCCGCTGCCGCTCCGCTTTTCTTCCGTGGAGGAATCTCGGCGCCGACTTCCTCGCCGGCTCCGAGGGGTGAGTGGCATCGGACCCTTGTCCGACCCCTCTCCTCTCGGTGCTTGGCGCTGGTGAGTTCGGCTCGACATCGCCTCGAGCCATCACTGTCAGTGCCGAGGGGTTCTTAGCTCCTCGGAGCGGGACCTCTGGCTCTGCCTGACAGGGGTGCATTCGAGGTCATGCGGAGTGTGTTAGAGCCTGGCTCTACTCCACAGTCGGCTCCGCCAGCCCCTCCCTCTATGCTGCCTCAGGGTAAGTCGACTCACTCCCTCATTCCGGACCGCAGAGAGCCAGCTCCTCAAGAGCCCCCTTTGGGGATTTCATCCTCTTCCGAGGCCTCTCCTGATTTGGCAGAAGAGCCCCCTCGGAAAAGGAAGTGCAAGAGGAAGCACATTGACTCACCTGAGTCTATCACGTCGGACACAGATCTGGATGATTCTGAGGGTTCCCCCCGTTCCCCTTCTGAAGATGTCTCATTTGCAGACATTCTGGAAATCCTTAAACAGAGAGGAAATTGGCCAGCCCTCAACCCTTCAGAGGACGAATCTGTGTATCTTGAGGCGTTTGGCTCTCGTCCTTCCACCTCCTGGGTGTCCCCCCCTTCGACCCCCTCATGCAGGTGGTAGCTAAGAAGGCATGGACGGCTCCTGATTCAGTGGACCCCACTCCCAGGAGACCCTCCAAATTCATCACAGCTCCATCAGACAAGCAATTTTTATCAAAAGGAGTTTCTGTGGATGCTATGGTGGTAGCTGCCGCCACAAAGAAGGAACTGGCTGATCCTTCAGTGCCTGTCCATCCACCTAACAAGGAATCTAGGTCCATGGATAGGTACGGAAGCGGATGTTCTCCTCAGCGACTTTTACCATGCTCGCTGAATTACCTGTGCCATTTCACTCGTCTTCAAAGGGACTTGGTCAAGGAAGCGAGTGAGATGTTGAAGGACCCTACAGCCGCTGGGTTCCAAGAAAAATGAACACGCAGCTGGCTATCCTTAATTCCATTTCCAACTCCTCCATGCCTCCTCTCTTATGCGGCCGATGGAGCGAGTAGAGCCGCAGGAACAGGGTAGCCTTACGTAGGCACGCCTGGATGCGGCTATGCAATTTTATGAACCTTTCAAGACGTCTTTCACGAACTCCCCTTTTGATGGATCATCTCTTTTTGGTCCTCAAGTGAAAGAAACCCTGACTAGGTGCGAGACTGATGGCAAGACCCTTTCTGCCGTCGGAGTCCGTTTTTCGACTCCTTCTAGGCCTTACCCCAAAGGCCAGAAGGGTGGAAAGATGTGGTTCCGTAAACAATCTCAAGGGACTTCGCCTGACACACAGAGTCGGTTCCCCGCCAGAGGCAGAGGGGGGAACAACAATGGTAGACGTCGCCCTAGAGGCAGAGGGGGTCCGCAGAACCAGGGCAATCGAGAAACTTCCTCCGATAAGCCTTTTCAGCATCCCTGAGGTGTTGCCCGACTGCCCATCTTCGGAGGCAGTCGGGGGAAGATTGTCACTGTACCCAGAAGCCTGGCTATCCTTGACACAAGACAAATGGGTACAGTCCATCATTTCCGAAGGTTATTCTATCCCCTTTCTTCGTTTTCCAAATCAGTCAAAAAAATCCCTTCCAGATGTTCCACCGCTCAAAGGGATATAGCAGCTTTGGAAATTTCAAAACTGCTTGCAAAAGAGCTATTCAGCCAGTGTCAGCAGACCAACAAGGATCCGAATCTACTCAAGGTTCTTTTTAGTTCCAAAGAAAACAGGGGACTGGAGACCAATTTTGGATCTCAGTATCTTGAACAGATCGGTCAAGAAAACAAGATTTCGGATGGTCACGCTGCAATCCATTCTTCCCCTATTGGGAAAAGGAAACTGGATGTGCTCTATAGACCTTCAGGACGTGCACTATCACATAAAATGAACAGACGCCCAGAAGATTCCTCCGCTTCAGGCTGGGAACCAGTCATTTTCAATTCAGGGCCCTGCCCTTTGGTCGCACCACTCCCCCCCGGCTCTTTACCAAATGCATGGCAGTGGTAGCTTCTCACCTGAGACGACGAGGATTCCAGGTGTTTCCATATTTGGACGACTGGCTCCTCACAGCTCCCACCAAGCATCTCCTTCTGATGGCCAGAGATTACACTTTTCGCCTGTCAAAATTGGGTATCTCAATAAATTGCGAAAGTCTGTTTTGTCGCCTTGTCGTACTATTACCTACATAGGCGCAAATTTAGATACTATAAACATGTCTGCAACACTAACAAACCAAAGGATATCAGACATTCAAAAATTGGTGTCACTACTTCTCAACAACAACAGAGCCAAAGCCAGGTTAGTTCTAAAGGTGTTGGGAATTATGGCAGCGGCCATACCTCTCCTCCCATTGGCCAGATACCACATGCGGATCCTTCAGTGGATGCTCTTTTCTCAATGGTCATACCAGGAACTTCCAATGTCTCACACCATTATGATCACGCAAGCTGCAAAAGCATCTCATGTGGTGGATGTCTTCCCCCCAGCTCCTGTTGGGGAGACCATTTGTTCCACCTCCTCCGGTTGCTACTCTGACAACGGATGCCTCCTGATCGGGTGGGGGCATTATCAGGGCAGGACAGTCCAGGGCACATGGCAACCAAACGAATGCCACTTGCACATAAATGTTCTGGAGATGAGAGCAGTGCTTTTAGCGTTGCAAGCCCTTCAAGACTCTCTTCCCTTGGGAACGATTGCAATCCAGACAGACAATATGTCTGTAGTGTGGTACATCAACAAACAAGGCGGAACCAGATCATACCCCCTGTGTCGAGAAGCACTCAGACTGTGGCAATGGGCGATTTCTTCTCAGCGCTTCTGATAGCAACGCACATCCCCGGAAGTCCAATCATATTGCGGACAAGTTGAGCAGAGCTATTCTTATGCCTCACGAGTGGTCTCTGAAAGACTCTGTAGTGAGAGAGATATTTCTCAAGTGGGGTCAGCCTTGCTGCGATCTTTTTGCTACTCCCCAAAACAGCAAGTGCAGAGAATACTTCACTCTATTCCCTTTACCAGGCCAACCCAGCAGGGACGCACTAGTCCAAGTTTGGCCCCGGGACTTCTGTATGCATTTCCTCCTTTCCCACTGATCTCTCAAGTAATACAGAAAGCTATCGCTCAGAAGGCCTCATTGATCCTCATTGCGCCTTACTGGCCTCGACAAGTGTGGTTCCCCTTTCTACATCGATTTCTTTTGAGCGACCGTGGAACCTGGACCTAGTTCCAGATCTTTTGATCCATCAGTCGGGTCAGCTTCATCGCTCCTCCCTCTCTGAACCTCACTGCTTGGTTCCTCCACTTCCAACAGTAGCCAGGCTTCCTCAATTATCTCACTCTGTTAGAGATATTTTGATAGCTTCCCATAAATCTTCCACTGAAAGATTTATTTGAGTAAGTGGAAACGCTTCTCATATTGGGCACAAGGAAAGGACATAGATCCTTTCACCGCTTCCATCCAACTAGTCCTTGATTTTCTTGCTGAACTCTTCCATGCAGGTTCATCTCCATCTACTCTTAAGGTTCAATTGGCGGCTATTTCTAATTTCCATGTGGGTATTTCTGAATCTGCCCTAATGTCCCACAAACTCTGCAAAGCCTTTTTGAAAGGAGTTTTTCTTCTCAGACCTCCTGTCAGAAATCCTCCTTCTCCTTGGGACCTAAATTTAGTTCTTGCTTCTTTGATTCTTTCCCCTTTCGAACCTGCAGCTTCATGTTCCTTAAAGCTATTATCATGGAAAACTCTTTTCTGGTGGCTATCACATCAGCTAGAAGAATTTCAGAACTTCAAGCACTCAGTTGTCGCTCCTTACCTTGTGTTCCATAAGGACAGAGTTTCCTTACGAACTAACCCGTCCTTTTGCCTAAGGTGGTTTCAACATCAAATCTAAACCAATGCATTGATCTCCTGTTTTTTCCGGAGTATGCAAATAGGTCTGAACAGAAATTACATTACCTGGATGTTCATCGTCAATTAAGGTACTACTTGGACAGGACGAAACTATTCAGAAAATCTGATCAACTGTTTGTCTCCTATGGAAAGCAGAAAGGGACTTCCAGTTTCAAAGGTATCTTTATGCAGATGGCTAACATCTCTGATTACCCTTGTTTATGAAATTAGACACCAAGAACTGCCTAATAAACCTAAAGCCCATTCCACCAGAGCTTTGGCTACTTCTCTAGCCTTCCAAGACAGACTGCCTATTGACACCATTTGTGCAGCGGCTACTTGGGCTACTCCTCACACTTTTATTTCCCATTATAAGTTGGATTTAGCTTCTAGGCATAGAGCTAATTTTGGTTCCACTGTTCTCAGGAGTCTGTTCCGTTAGGCCACCCGGGACAAGGTGCTAGGGACGGTCCCATCCAGCAAGAATGAAGGCGAGATAGACAACTTAACATATAGAAGTTATGTTCTTACCATAACGCTCCATGTTAGTTGTCTTCTTCTCGCCTTCTTCTTGGCCCCACCCTCCTTCCCCTGGCCTGGACAGACCTAGAGGAGTTGTGATCGTGACCTCTCTTTCTACCACCTCTTTCTTAGTCATATGCTATTATGCATATTTCTTGTTTCAGGATATAGGTCACCCCTTTTCTTCCTGCTGTTAGAGGTGGATTCTGTTTCACTGTTATACTGTTTTTGGTATAAGCTGGGTTAGCTTACAAACGAGATCTGAGGTAACTCTCGCCTAGCATTGTGGGATATAAGGGGAGCCTCGAGCCGGTGGAACCAACTCTCGAGCTTTTAGAGTGGCCGAGTCGGAGCCTAGGTCGGCTCCGAACCCATCCAGCAAGAAGAAGGCGAGAAGAAGACAACTAACATGGAACGTTATGGTAAGAACATAACTTCTATTTATCTAGAAAGCATTTTTTCCAAAGGTCCAGCTATGATGAGCAGATTTCTTCGTCCATTGAAAAAAGGAGAGACAGTGAGGATACAAACAGTGAAAGGTTTTGACCGGATTGGCTAAGTAACGAGTATTTGTGCAGAGCCAAAATCCTATTTTGTTAAATCCGAGTGTGTGGAGTACAGGCGAAATCTCTGATATCTTCTCCCTGTAGCAGAACTGATATCGCAGCATCGTACCTGTGATAGACTCTCTGAGCAATTCAGATGATATTCCTGTTCCAGAACGTGTCTTGACTCCTGATAATTTTCCGGCAGATGATTCCAGTATTCTTAAGATTGAACAGTCAGCAGAGACAATCCCATTTGCAATATTCTTCTTGTAATGTGCAGGGTGACCACTATAGGAATGAATTGCAATATGTGCTTTTTCTAAACACTTTAGAATGATAAAAAAATATTCTTTTTATATATTTCACCATCTAAATATTCCAGTTTTACTTGACTAGCTTTATAAGTGAATTTCAAAAAAGTAGTATTATTGCTGATAAAATTGATAAAATTGGATAACTCATCCTCTGACAATAACCAGAGGATACAAATGTCATCCAAGAAACGCTTATATAATATCCAGGAGTGTCTATATATTGTATTTAAAACAAATTTCCCTTCCCATCTGGCTAGTACTAAATTTGCATAGGTGGGTGCGCATATTGCGCCCATCACCACTCCCTTTGTTTGATGGAAATATTCACCCTTAAAAAAAAAATAAAATTATACTTTAAAACCAAATCCATTAACTGTAAAATTAAAGTTCATTCATCATTTGTTAAGCTATTGTCTTCATAAATAATCTCCTCCAATAAATCTAAACCTTGATTATGGGGTATACTCGAAAATAAATTGATAACGTCGATATTGACAAAAGTTACTTCGTCCTTGATCTCTTCTTGTTTAAAACTTTTCTTAAAAAATCCCAAGAATCCCTTAGAATATCACCTCCCTTTATCCATGGTGTTTTAAGTTTAGTATCAACTAATTTGGCCAAGGTTAAAGTCTTAGACCCTTTAGCAGATAGTTGGTCTCAATGGAGGGTCAGTGCCATTCTTGTGTATCTTTGGGATACCAAAGATAGTAGGGAGTCTGTGTTTTTCTACCTTTAAATAATTAAGAGTTTTTTGATCTATCAAACCATCGATTAATAAATCTTCTAAAACCATGTCTATCCTTCTGTAGGAAATATTTATCTCATTCTTGGATACACATGAATACTTGTCTGTATCCTTCAAAATCTCATTCATCTTGGCCTCATAGGTCATATTATCCATTAAGACAATGCCCCCTCCTTTATCAGGCTTCATCACTCTTAAATTTTTGTCCTTTCTAAGTTCAGCTAATATTCTAATTTCATCCTTGTCTAAATTTTGTTTATACTTAATTTTATTAAAATTTTGTCTAATTTGGTTCTCTACTTCACTTACAAAATTCCTGATCTGTGGGTGCAAAGGAGGGTTGAAGACACTCTTTCTTGTCAAAACTCCTGGATTTGATGTTCTGTTTTGTTTAAAAAAGACTTGAAAATTAATTTTCCTTGTGAACAATTTAATGTCCAATAAAGTCCTGGTTAGGGTCACCCTTTTTAGTAGGAATAAACTTTGTACCCTTTGACAGTAAACTAAAATGTTCTTTTTCTAAAGTGATATCACTGAAATTATAGATACTAAAATTGTCCCTAATAAACCTAAAACAATTATTCTCATCATGTATAATATTTTGATTGCTAAGTCAGGGAGGGTGGTAAAATTCATCATTAATATCCCCCCCCTCAAAAATTCTGATACTGCTGATATTGTTGTTGTTCTCTATTCCAAATTCTTTCAGATCTATGTAAAGGAGGGTATTCATTGAAATCATCCAAATCATAAACCTGTTCCCCAGTACTGACATTATCATTATTATTAATGAATACACTTGCTTCATTAACCCTATTTTCCCAGAACCTAAAGCAAGCCTTAGGCTTAGGGTAACTATTATCATTTTTGAAGTCAGTAATGTCTCTCTCAAACTTTTTAATTTTCCACATAAGTAAGTCATCACATTGCCCGTCAATATCATTCCTTATGTTGTCATATTTTTCTCTCTCAGATGGAATAGTAAAACTTAAATCTTCCTTAATGCACTCATCCAACATATCAATTTCCCTCATTAGCTCAATTTTAATTCTGTTTTCTTCAATCATGCATTTTAACATATCTAGCGCACATCTGTTAAATATTTCAATCAATTCTTTATGGAAGGCACTTCCAACAACTACATTATTTGGAAACTTACAAATTATTAGTCCCTTGGGAACTATGCCTTCTGAAATGCATTCCTTTAAATAATCATTCTCAATGTCAAGTTTTTTAAATTTCAAAAGAAACTAAAGTGCAATAATTTATTTTTATAAGTCTCAGTTATTGGCTCCGGTTTGTTAACCCTGTCTTTGAAATTTTTAGTGTAACTAACCTGGAGCCAGTCCTTTAATTCGGGCTTGTTAGGAAACCGTTTATTTAGATTTATTGGAGGAGATTATGAAGACAATAGCTTAACAAATGAATGCACTTTAATTTTACAGTTAATGGATTTTGTTTTAAAGTATAATTTTATTTTTTTTTAAGGGTGAATATTTCCATCAAACAAAGGGAGTGGCGATGGGTGCAATATGCGCACCCACCTATGCAAATTTAGTACTAGCCAGATGGGAAGAGAAATTTGTTTTAAATTAAATATATAGACACTCCTGGATATTATATAAGTGTTTCTTGGATGACATTTGTATCTTCTGGTTATCATCAGAGGATGAGTTATCCAATTTTAATAATTTTATCAGCAATAGTACTACTTTTTTGAAATTCACTTATAAGGCTAGTCAATAAAAACTGGAATATTTAGATGTTGAAATATATAAAAAGAATAATTTTTATAATTCTAAAGTGTTTAGAAAAAGCACCTATTGCATTTCATTCCTACATTTTAATAGTGGTCACCCTGCACATTACAAGAATATTTAAAGGGACAATATATTGGGTCTAGTAGGATGACTTCTGACGATGATGACTTTAGAAAGGAAATGGAATTAAGAACTATATTCAAGGCAAGAGACTACCCTGATTATTTACTCAAATTTGAACAAGAGGTTATGGAAGGTGGGAGAGGAAGATTCATGCCTATTTTAGGCAAGAATAGTGAAGAAACTGTTGCTGGAAATGTAGGAAAAAGAATTTTGAGAGCGCTTTGGTCATTAAATACAATGCTAGCACTAATTTGGTTAGAAATATTCTGGACAGTGAATGGAACAGGTTTTTGGCCTTCACTGATCTTGATACGCTACCTAAAGAGAGACTTAAAGTTGTATACAAAAATGCCAGCTCTATAAAAAATATTCTAGAAGCGAATCATAGAATGGAAATTTGGGGTAGTAATAAAAAAAACGGGAACATATAAATGTAGTCATTGTGCACAATGTGAGTGGATTATTAATAAAGATGAAGTCACGTTACTATGTAGGAATACAATTTTATTAAGTAAAGCATTTTCAAATTGTGATTCTAATGGGCTCATATATCTAGCTTTGTGTCAAGCATTTTATATTGGAAAGACGAAAAGGAAGCTTAAGAGAAGGATATATGAGCATATGTATGACATAAATAGGAAGTAGAACAATGCCCTGTATAAACACAAACAAGAATGTACAGAAGCCCGTTATTTGTTTTTTGTACTGGAAAAAATAAAAAAGATGGACGTGGTGGTATGTGGGAAGAAAAAATTGAGTATAGGGAGCTCTGGTGGCAGTTGACGTTACAAGCGAACACATGGCCAGATTAAATGAACATATCTCAATTGTTCCCCTACTCAAATTAATGTCTGCCAAATTATAAATTCACAATTTTATAAATTTTAAGAATTATTATTTATTAATTTATTTAAACTATGACAGTTTTTGTAATATATGTGTAAGGGAATTCATTCTTCGCTAGATAGTCTTTTTATGTAGTTATTTATTATACGTTTTATTATGAAATACACAAGTAATTGTTTTTTATTTTATTTGTTGTAATTTTCTCAATGACCAGTAGAGGGAAGTCTATGAATTTTTTTTATATTAACCTTGCTTTTAAGGTTTTTATAATTACAAGTTGTTTTTTAATTATTTATAGTACAAGTTTTATGAAGAATTATACATCTACTCAACATATTAAGTATTCATCTATTTATTGATTCATTTAGTTGTTGAAAGTATTTGTGTTTTTACGTATTTATCTGTAAGTCAACCCTTGTATGGGTTTTAATAGTATGAATATTCATGTACCTCATTACAAAAATGATTGGTTTGTTTGTTAATGATGTCATTGTTTGATGTACTTAAATTAGCGTGTTTTTAATCTAGCCCACATCTGAAGAAGTGTTGGAAACGAAAATGCAAACTGTGGATACGTTTATGTGCTGCTTGTTTTATTCGTGCAAGTTTGCAGTGCCTATTGTGTTCATTAAAGTGCCTCACTCGCATTTTGATCTGTGGCTTCATTGTTTCTTCGTGGGTTGGTACCTATTTTCTATTTACTAGTTTGGTTTGGTGCCTTTCACTCTTTTTTGGATTACAAGTTTTTTTCTTTAGTTGAATCTAGAACAGAAGCTGCAGTTAAAAATAGGTAATTAATAGCGCATATGACATATTGCATAATAACTATAAAAATCAATCAGAGGAAGCTAGAAAAGATTGGGAAGAGAGAGAGAGAGAAACAATTTACAAGCAAAAGATGGGAGATCATATGTATGACTCCCAAATATGCAACAAAATCCAGAAGGTTTAAGATCTTTACTTTGAGGTGTTTGCATAGATATTTTTATACCCTGTGCAGACTTCAAAACATTTTCCTCAGGTAGATAGCAAATGATGGAGGTGTGATGGGGAGGAGAGCGGTAAATGTAATCATATGTTTTGGGAGTGTAATGAGTTGGGAAATTGTAAAAATTCCCTACAGAGTACTGTGTCAGAAATACTGAATGAGCAAATGTCTGTAACTAAGGAAAAATGTTAATTAGTATAGTTTCTGCCAATGTATGTTTGTATGTGTCTTAAGCAGGGGCGGCTCGTGGCATAGGGCTGCCGGACTGCAGCCCCCTCAAAAAGAAAAAAGGGAAAGAAAAAGAAATGAAAAAATAAAAAAAATATTTTTTTAAAATTCGCGGACTTGCAGCGCATAGACCGAGTCCCGCTTATCGGTCTATGCGCATGCTCAGGGCAACTCGGCCGTCCCCATAGGGCACACAAGGAGCGTCTGTGCACTTTTACAGTGCACAGACCCGCCAGGATTATGGGGCGCATCCGACTGCAAGAGGAGCAGCAGGGGCTCGGGACAGTGCCTCAGGGATCTCGTCACGGCAAGGAGCATGTGGATCTCATGGGTCTTCAGTATTGCCTTGGGAAGGATGTATGGATTGTAAGGACGTTAACTCTGGATGTATTCATTCAGGATTCAGGTAAGGTGCCTTTCAATTTACAATGTTTATTTTTCTTTGTGTATGGTGCTTGTGCTTTACTGGAGTTTGTGTATGGTGCTTGTGCTTTACTGGAGTTTGTGTATGGTGCTTGTGCTTTACTGGAGTTTGTGTATGGTGCTTGTGCTGTATGGTGCTTTGTGTGTACTGGTGTGTGTGTGTGTGTGTGTGTGTGTGTGTGTGTGTGTGTGTGTGTGTGTGTGTGTGTGTGTGTGTGTGTGTGTGTGTGTGTGTGTGTGTGTGTGTGTGTGTGTGTGTGTGGTGTGTGTGTGTGTGTGTGTGTGAAAATGCCCCAGGTGCTTATGGTGGTGTGGTAGGGAATGCCTCAGGCTTGAACCCTGTACCCTGTATGCAGGTGTTAAAGACTTGAGTTCCCTACCCACCACCATTTGTAAAATTTCAGATTTTTACCTCATATTTGATCTGATCTTGTTCCTCATAATATCTGTGGTTTGTAAATGCTGTAATGCTTGATATTTGATGGTGTAGTAGTAGCATTGTTGCCTCACAGCTGCAGGTTCTTGGGTTTGATTCTTGGGGTTCCTTCTTTGTGGGGTCTGTATCTTCTCCCTGTGTTTGTGTGGGTTTGCTTTTGTGCCTCCCATGTTACAAAGACATGTCTGCATTATTTCTTCCTGGGCCTCCGCTGAAAATTTGTTTATTTGTTCCAAGTCAGACTGTCCTGATTAAAAATGTAAATGTTATAAAATTGATAGGCATTTGAATTTCAGACTTAAGGGTTTCTGAATGTTTAATTCCCTGCGTATTTGATGGTGCAGTGGTAGTATTGTTGCCTCACAGCTATAGGTTTTCTTTTTTGGTTTGATTCTTGGTTGGGGTGGCTTCTGTGTGGAGTCTGCATCTCCTGCCTGTGTTTGTGTGGATTTGCTCTGGTGCCCTGCCATTTTACAAAGATGTGTCTGCAGTTTTAATCCCTGCGCCTCTGCTGAAAATTGTTTTTGTTCTGTCCGCAGTAAATTTGACAGGCATTTGAATTTCAGACTTCAGGTTTCTGAATGTTTAATTCCTTGCAGATTTGATGGTGCAGTGGTAGTATTGTTGCCTCACAGCTATAGATTTTCTGGTTTGATCTTTGGTTGGGGGTGGCTTCTGTGAGAGTCATCTCCCTGCCTGTGTTTGTGTGGATTTGCTCTGGTGCCCTGCCATTTACAAAGATGTGTCTGCAGTTTTTAATCCCTGTCTCTCTCTGCTGAAAAAATGTTTTGTTCTGTCCGCAGTAAATTTGACAGGCATTTGAATTTCAGACTTCAGGTTTCTGAATGTTTAATTCCTTGCATAATTGATGGTGCAGTGGTAGTATTGTTGCCTCACAGCTATAGGTTTTCTGGTTTGATTTCTTGGTTGGGTGGCTTCTGTTTTGGAGTCTACATCTCCTGCCTGTGTTTGGTGCCCTGCCATTTTACAAAGATGTGTCTGCAAGTTTAATCCCTCCATCTCTGCTGAAAATTGTTTTTTTTCTGTCCGCAGTAAAATTGACAGGCATTTGAATTTCAGACTTCAGGTTTCTGAATGTTTTGCTTGCAGATTTGATGGTGCAGTGGTAGTATTGTTGCCTCACAGCTATAGGTTTTCTGGTTTGATTCTTGGTTGGGGTGGCTTCTGTGTGGAGTCTGCATCTCCTCCATGTGTTTGTGTGGATTTGCTCTGGTGCCCTGCCATTTTACAAAGACGTCTGAAGTTTTAATCACTACTGAAAATTGGTTTTGTTCTGTCCGCAGTAAAATTGACAGGCATTTGAATTTCAGACTTCAGGTTTCTGAATGTTTAATTCCTTGCATAATTGATGGTGCGGTGGTAGTATTGTTGCCTCACAGCTATAGGTTTTCTGGTTTGATTCTTGGTTGGGGTGGCTTCTGTTTGAGTCTGCATCTCCTGCCTGTGTTTGTGTGGTTTGCTCTGATGCCCTGCCATTTTACAAAGACGTGTCTGCAGTATTAATCCTGCCTCTGCTGAAAATTGTTTTTGTTCTGTCCGCAGTAGAATTGACCGGCATTTGAATTTCAAACTTCATGTTCTTCAGAATACATAGTAGCTCAACCTTTTTCTAGCAATTTTCTAAGTTTATAAGATGAATATTTTAAATTTGTCCCTATTTTTGGGACTGTATTCCCCATTATTGGCTTCGTCCAGGTTTTTGTGCTAAGGTTGACAGCTATGGCAAGAACTGAATTCACTGAATATGGACTGTAGAATTGTGCATATTTACTGATAAAGGTGCACTGTAGAATTGTGCATATTTACTGATAATGGTGGACTGTAGAATTGTGCATATTTACTAATAATGGTGGACTGTGGAATTGTGCATATTTACTAATAATGGTGGACTGTAGAATTGTGTATATTTACTAATAATGGTGGACTGTGGAAGTCTGAGTAGACTTTTTATGATAAATGTTCTCAACTGGGCAGTTTTGCCATTATGGGTGCATATGTTTTGTTTCATTGCTTACTGGAAAAATGTTCAAAACAAATTTAAAACACCCTCTAACAAGTGTACTGTATTGTACAAGGAATATAATTTTTAGTACAATGAGGAAGGTGTATCAAAGAGCACATGTATGTTTCATATGCAAGCGGCCTATGATTCGAAAACAGCCCAAAATTAATCTTTATCTGCCACTGGCAAAATGTATTTTCTTTGAATGTGGGTTTCAATGAATGTGAGTTTCAAGGGCAGAGAAGTTTTAATGCTAAGTTTTCATTGTGAGACTGCATTGCTTTGTTTAACAGATTACTTAATGTTTGTGCTGTAAAATACAAAATAAAACTTTCAAATGAAGTCCAATCATTGAAGTAAAGCAGTATGCACATTAGTGTTTATGGTAAATGGAGTGAAATAGCCAAGTAATGGTTAATTGGAATGGCTGCAGAGGCTCCAGTTCAACCATTATTTTGTCAGGGGAAGGGCAGCAAACTCAGACAGGCCCAGCTGAACTATACCTCCCAACTGTCCAGATTTTCAAAGAATGAATAGATTTTTGCTTCTTATTTTTGGTTTGTTGTTCATAAAATTTGTAGTTTTAATTCCTAAATGATTTGCCAGAAGTCACTAAATAATAAGTTTCAGACTTCATAACCTTCATAAAATGCATGTTAAAGTAAGAGCCGTTCTATCAACTGTCTCAATTTATACAAGAGCAATTTTAGTACTGTTTATATGTGCCCCAATATATTTGGCCTTGTTCAGATTTACTGCATTAACAGGTTGAGAGGTACATGCAAATAAATTGCTTTATAGAATTAGGCATAGCCAACCTCTCAACTGTCCCCAATTTTGGCTCAAAATGTTGCTCTTCCCCTAATAATCCCTCCATAAAATAGCAATTTTGGAAGAAAACATGGAGGGTTTACAATTAAGAAATAACTGTAATAATCAAAGTTATAGATTACTTGAAATGCATGTAGATTCTTTTATTTTGTCAGCTGCTCAAGGTAGCAGTACTAATATTAAAGTGTCCCTTCTTTGACAGGTAGAAGCTGTATTGTGTGTCTATTTTATATTTTGCATCACATTTTGGTCCATTTTCATAAAATTGTGTTTTTGGCAAATTAGTGACAAATCACTAAAGACTGAAGTTAGAAAATGACAGACATTTGAGTTTCAGATTTTATACCCTTCAGAAAATTCATACTAATGCAAGACCTATTCTATTATCTTTCTAAGTTTATTAGAGCAATATTTAAAATTGTCCTTCTTGTTGTGCCTTTGTCCCACTTCTGTGTATGGCTTTGTCCAGATTTCTTGCTCTTGAAGTTGAGAGGTATGACAAATGTGTCAGGGCCATCACAGTCAGCCAGAGAGATTTCAAATTGTGACATGCTTGTTGCACCCCACTCCCCATGTAGTGACTCTGGATGTGTCCAAGCAAGGCAAGGAGTAGTTGTATCTACCTTGGATGGGGAGGACACACTGCATAAGTACTACAGTGGCTTTTCATCTGTCCTTGATTTTGCAGAATGGTCTGGTTTCTGTCATATTTTGTACTGTTGATTTATGCTTATTACTCAAAGTGCCTGTTGCTCTGTGTTTAAGTAGCAATGCTTTAATGACCATAAGGTAAGCTTGTCTGACATCGTAAGATGCAAGTAAGCTTTAATAAGCATACTGTTAAAGAATTGCCAACATTGAAAGCCTTTCTGTTGTTGCCATGCAGAGAATACTTGACTAGATAATGTATAAGCCTTGGGTATTAAAGGACAGGATTCCATTATTTTAAAAGCTCATTACACTTGTTGGAGACTTCCAGTCATCTCTACAGGCTTTACCCGTAAACTAAACAGAATGCCAATCATGTGTGGTCCATAACCTGTACAGTAATCCTTTAAGCAATGTATCTTGAGCTTGTTTCTTGTTTGCTTTTCATTTTTACTTTTATCATGTTTTCCCCATGAAACGTTGTCAGGCAGCAGGTCTTTTGGATAAGAAACATTTTTACAAGTGGGGCATCACATAGATTTCTACTTTCAGCATGTTGCTTGGTACTTTAATAAAGCTGAATATATTATAATTAGAACTGCAGTGCAAGGAGAAGTAGTTTGAGTTGAGTGCTTCTGGTTTTCTTATACTTGATTTTGACTGGCATTCCAGTAATGTATTTAAAAGTAATTTATTTTTTCATGCCTCACAACCTTTTGTTTCCATCTAGATATTAAGTAAGCTGTCATGCAGCCAATGCATTGAAATATTTTTATTCTTCTACACTTATTTTTGTCTTGATTGGACTTTCATAATGATGGTTTGCCACCCAGGGCAGCGTATTTAATTAAAGTTAGTTTTTTTGTGGTTTTGTGCATAGCTCCTCCCCTTTATGGTTGACCACACCCCTTCCCTTTGACCCCGCCCATTCAGCATCTCCTGCAGCCCCCCTGTGATTTGAAGTCACCAGCCGCCACTGGTCTTAAGTGATAATTTCATAAAGGTGTTATTAAAAAAAACACATTAAAATTATTAGCTGAAAGAAAAGTTTGAAGGTGATAGTCCAACCAGTACCAGTGAAGTTTTGTCTTCTCAAGCAAATGAAGGTAAATTTCTTGCTTTGCACTAGCAGCACGCTTTCTCTTAATTTTTTAACGTACGATGTTAAGTTGTCCATCTCGCCTTCATTCTTGCTGGATGGGTTCGGAGCCGACCTCGGCTCCGACTCGGCCACTCTAAAAGCTCGAGAGTTGGTTCCACCGGCTCGAGGCTCCCCTTATATCTCACAATGCTAGGCGGTATTACCTCAGATCTCATTTGCCGCTACAGCTATCGAGACGTGTTGCTTCAACCGGCTTCAGGTGAGTGTAGAAAATAGTTTAAAAAAGTTACAAAACTCCTTTAAATTAGTTTTCCTTACAGTATCCCCTTATTTTAAAGGATTTTTATTCCTTCTTCCTTGTTCTTTCCCCTTTTTTTACCACAAGAACTTATAGTTCTTCCCTTAGGCTTTTCGGGCCCTCCCATCTCCCCTTGGAATGTATGTGTTTTTCTTGTAGGGACTTTTATAAAATTTAAAAACTATCTAAATTTATTTAGTTTAAGTTAGTTTTATTTAGTGTATAGTGTAATCGGTGTGTGTGTGCTTGTGTGTGGTTACACTTGTTCCTTGATATGTCCAAGGATTCAAAGGTCTCAGGCTTCAAGAAGTGTGACTCGTGCTGTCAGAAAATGTCTCTGACAGACGGTCACACTTCTTGTGTGTACTGCCTGGGACCTTTACACCTGCAGGACTCTTGTGCTGTATGCCATGGCTTCAGCCCTAGAGTCCTGCAGGAAAGAAAGAACAAGCTTATTTTACGGGGCTTGTTAAAGCCTGAGGGTCCCCCGACTGCATCTTCGGGCAAACCCTCTAAGGCTTCTAGGTCTTCGGCTCCAGGTACTGAATCGGCATCTAAGACTTCTAAGTCTACTCCTGCATCGGCTCTGGCTGGAGCCGATGAGACTCTAACTTCCACTTCGGTGGTTCCCTCGGCTCCGGCCGGAGCCGAGGTTTTGGAAATTGCTACGTCGGCTCCGATCAGGCTTTCGGAGCCGACATCTAGGAAGAGGTCAAGGTCACCGTCCCTCGGCTCCGTTCATTCGGCTCCAGCTTCTCCCCTGCTGTCTGAACGGAGCCATAGATCACACTCCTCTAGGTCTTCGAGGCTTTCGGACCATGACCTTCAGAGGGTAGTGAGTCGACTTCTTAAGTCCGAGGCACTGGCCCAGATGCTTCAGAGCCCGACTCATCAGTCGATGCTCAACCCTATTTCTCAGAATATTCCTCCTCCGACTCCTTTGAGCTCGGAGCCGGGGCGTTTTGGACCCGAGACTGTGATACCGTCGGAGCCGATACAATTGTCTTCGGCTCCGTCGTCGGCTCCGATTTCTTCCTTGGAAGAATCTCGGCGCCGGACTTCCCTCGTCGGCTCCGAGGGGGTGAGTGGCATCGGACCCTTGTCCGACCCCGCTCTCTCTCTCGGTGCTTCGGCGCTGGTGAGTTCAGCTCCGACATTGGCCTCGGAGCCATCGCTGTCTGTGCCGAGGGAGGTTTTCAGCTTTTCGGAGCGGGGACCTCTGGCTCTGCCTGACAGAGGTGCGTTCGAGGTCATGCGGAGTGTGTTGGAACCTGGTTCAACTCCACAGTCGGCTCCATCCGCCCCTCCCTCTTCGGTGCCTCAGGTTATGTCTACTCACTCCCTCATCCCAGACCGCAGAGAGCCAGCTCCTCAAGAATCCCCTGTGGGGATCTCATCCTCTTCCGAGGCCTCTCCTGAATTGGCAGGGGAGCCCCCTAGGAAGAGAAAGTGTAAGAGGAAGCACATAGACTCACCTGAGTCTGTCACCTCTGACACAGATTTAGAGGATTCCGAAGGTTCCCCCCGTTCCCCTTCTGAAGATGTCTCCTTTGCAGACATTCTAGAGATCCTGAAACAGAGGGGAAATTGGCCAGCCCTTAACCCTTCGGAGGATGAATCTGTGCATCTTGAGGCGGTCGGCTCTCGCCCTTCCACCTCCTGGGTGTCACCCCTTTGACCCCCTCATGCAGGTGGTAGCTAAAAAGGCTTGGACGGCTCCTGACTCTGTGGACCCCACCCCCAGGAGACCTTCAAAGTTTATCACAGCACCAGCAGATAAACAATTTCTCACTAAGGGAGTTTCTGTGGATGCTATGGTGGTAGCTGCCACCACTAAGAAAGAGCTAGCTGATCCTTCGGTGCCTGTCCATCCTCCTAACAAGGAATCTAGGTCTATGGACAGGTACGGGAAGCGGATGTTTTCGTCAGCGACCTTTGCTATGCATTCGCTGAACTACCTCTGCCATTTCACTCGTCTTCAAAGAGACTTGATCAAGGAAGCGACTGAGATGTTGAAGGACCCTACAGCTGCGGGTTTTCAGGACAAGATGAACGCTCAGCTGGTTACCCTAAACTCTATAGCTAACTCCTCCATGCGCCTCCTTTCATATGCGGCTGATGGAGTGAGCAGACCCGCAGGGACAGGTGTGGCCTTACGCCGGCATGCCTGGATGCGGCTATGCAATTTTGCGGACCCCTTTAAAACTTCTTTCACTAATTCCCCGTTTGATGGATCATCCCTTTTTGGTCCTCAAGTGAAAGAAACCTTGACAAGGTGCGAGACAGATGGCAAAACTCTTTCTGCCGTCGGAGTCCGTTTTTCTACTCCTTCTAGACCTTACCCCAAAGGCCAGAAAAGTGGAAAGATGTGGTTCCGCAAACAATCTCAAGGGACTTTGCCTGACGCACAGAGTCGGTTCCCCTCTAGAGGCAGAGGGGGGGGAACAATCATGGTAGACGTCGCCCTAGAGGCAGGGGGGGTCCGCAGAACCAGGGCAATCGAGAAACCTTTTCCGATAAACCCTTCCAGCACCCCTGAGGTGTTGCCCGACTGTCCACCTTCGGAGGCAGTCGGGGGAAGATTATCACTGTACCCAGAAGCCTGGCGATCCCGAACTCAAGACAAGTGGGTACAGTCCATCATTTCCGAAGGCTATTCCATTCCGTTCTTTCGCATTCCAAATCAATCAAAAAAATCCCTTCCAGATGTTCCACCCGCTCAAAGGGATCAAGCAGCGTTGGAAATATCAAAGTTGCTTGCATAAAGAGCCATTCAGCCAGTGCCAGCAGACCAGCAAGGATCCGGAATCTACTCCAAGTTCTTTTTGGTTCCAAAGAAAACAGGGACTGGAGACCCATTTTGGATCTCAGTATCTTGAACAAGTCTGTCAAGAAAACAAGATTTCGGATGGTCACGCTACAATCCATCCTACCCCTGTTGGGAAAGGAAAACTGGATGTGCTCTATAGACCTCCAGGATGCGTACTATCATATAAAAATGAACAGACGCTCCAGGAGATTCCTCCGCTTCAGGCTGGGAACCAGTCATTTTTAATTCAGAGCCCTGCCCTTTGGACTCACCACTGCCCCCCGGGTGTTTACCAAATGCATGGCAGTGGTAGCTTCTCACCTGAGACGTCAAGGATTCCAGGTGTTTCCTTACTTAGACGACTGGCTCCTCACAGCTCCTACCAAGCATCTTCTACTTGCCAGAGACTACACCTTTCGCATTTTTCAAAAGTTAGGTATCTCAATAAATTGCGAAAAGTCTGTTTTGTCGCCTTGTCGTGCTATTACCTTCATAGGCGCAAATCTAGACACAGTCATCATGTCTGCGAGACTCACAGACCAAAGAATAGCAGACATACACAAACTGGTCCCCCTTCTCTTCCACAGCAACAGAGTCAAAGTCAGATTAGTTCTAAAAGTACTGGGGATTATGGCGGCTGCTATCCCTCTACTTCTATTAGCCAGATTTCACATGAGAATCCTTCAATGGATGCTCTTCACACAATGGTCATACCAACAACTTCCGATGTCCCACACCATTGTGATTACACAAGCATGCAAGTATCATCTTCTTTGGTGGATTTCTTCCCCCCAGCTCTTCCTAGGAAGACCCTTTGTCCTTTCCCCTCCGGTTGCTACTCTGACAACGGACGCCTCCCTGATCGGGTGGGGGGGGGCATTATCAGGGCAGAACAGTCCAGGGCATTTGGCAACCAGTCGAACGCCACTTGCATATAAATGTTCTAGAGATGAGAGCAGTGCTTCTAGCGTTGCAAGCCCTTCAAGACTCCCTTCCCTTGGGAACGATAGCAATTCAGACGGACAACATGTCTGTAGTGTGGTATATTCTATGTCGAGAAGCACTCAGAAGCACTCAGACTGTGGCAATGGGCGATTTCTTCTCAGCGGTTTCTGATAGCAACGCACATCCCCGGGAAGTCCAATCTTATCGCGGACAAGTTGAGCAGAGCTATCCTCATGCCTCACGAGTGGTCTCTGAAAGATTCTATCTTGGAGAAAATTTTTCTCAAGTGGGGTCAGCCTTGCTGCGACCTTTTTGTTACTCCCCAAAACAGCAAGTGCAAAGATTATTTCACCCTCTTCCCCTTACCAGCCCAGCCCAGCAGAGACGCTCTAGTCCAAGTTTGGCCCCGGGGACTTCTGTATGCATTCCCTCCCTTCCCACTGATCTCTCAAGTGATACAGAAAGCTATCGCTCAGAAGGCCTCATTGATCCTCATTGCTCCTTACTGGCCTAGACAGGTTTGGTTCCCCTTTCTACATCAATTTCTGTTGGAGCAACCCTGGCATCTGGACCTAGTTCCAGATCTTTTGATCCATCAGTCGGGTCAGTTACATCGCTCCCTCCCCTCTCTGAACCTCACTGCTTGGTTCCTCCAGTTCCAACCTTAGCCAGGCTTCCTCAAATATCTCACTCTGTTCGAGATATTTTGATAGCTTCCCATAAATCTTCCACTCGGAAGATTTATCTTAGTAAGTGGAAATGTTTCGCCTATTGGGCTCAAGGAAGGGACATAGATCCTTTCACTGCTCCCATCCAAATAGTCCTTGATTTTCTAGCTGAACTTTTCCATGCAGGTTCATCTCCTTCTACTCTTAAAGTTCAATTGGCAGCTATATCTAACTTTCATGTGGGCATCTCAGATTCTGCCATCATGTCTCACAAGCTTTGCAAAGCTTTCTTGAAGGGAGTTTTTTTTCTTAGACCTCCTATAAGAAATCCTCCTCCTTCTTGGGACCTTAACTTAGTTCTCACATCTTTGATTCTTCCCCCTTTTGAACCTGCAGCTTCCTGTTCAATGAAATTGCTATTCTGGAAGACTCTTTCTGGTAGCCATTACTTCAGCTAGAAGGGTCTCAGAGCTTCATGCACTCAGCAGTCGACCACCATATCTGTTGTTTCATAAGGATAGGGTATCCTTACGGACCAATCCATCCTTTTTACCCAAAGTAGCCTCTGCGGCAAATCTAAATCAAAACATTGACCTCCCTGTGTTTTTTCCTAACTTTTCTAACAGGTCTGAACAAAAATTGCATTAGCTAGATGTTCATTGTCAATTAAGGTATTATTTGGATAGGACCAAACAGATCAGGAAAACTGACCAGTTGTTTGTCTCTTATGCAGAAGGCAGAAAGGGCCTTTCAGTTTTGAAGGTATCACTCTCCAGATGGCTGACATCCCTGATTTCCTTTGTGTATGAAATTAGACACCAAATGTTGCCTAACAAACCAAAGGCCCATTCGACTAGAGCTTTGGCTACTTCTATAGCTTTCCAAGACAGGCTGCCTATTGATACCATTTGTGCAGCAGCTACATGGGCTACTCCTCACACTTTCATTTCTCATTATAAGTTGGATTTAGCTTCTAGACATAGAGCTAATTTTGGTTCCACTGTACTCAAGAGTCTGTTCCGATAGGCCACCCGGGACAAGGTGCTAGGGACGCGGTCCCATCCAGCAAGAATGAAGGCAAGATGGACAACTTAACATATAGAAGTTATGTTCTTACCATAACGTTCCATGTTAGTTGCCTTCTTCTCGCCTTCTTTCTTGCGGCCCACCCTCCTTCCCCCTAGCCTGGACAGACCTAGAGGAGTTTGATTGTGACCTCTCTTTCTACCACCTCTATTGTATATAGGTATATGCTATACTGTGCATATATTCCTTCATCAGGTTTTCAGGTCACCTTCTTCCCTTCCTTTTATAGAGGTGGGTTTTTTCCCTTTTCCAGTAGTTCTGGAGTTGTTATTGGCTGGGCCTAGCTTACAAACGAGATCTGAGGTAATACCGCCTAGCATTGTGGGATATAAGGGGAGCCTCGAGCCGGTGGAACCAACTCTCGAGCTTTTAGAGTGGCAGGAGCCGAGGTCGGCTCCGAACCCATCCAGCAAGAAAGAAGGCGAGAAGAAGACAACTAACATGGAACGTTATGGTAAGAACATAACTTCTATTTTTTATTCAAAAGTGTGTAGTAAACAAAATTGCAAAATAAAAAGAAAATATATACAACAGATAAAAGCATTAAACTAAAGAACAATAACTATGGACAAATTACAGTATTCCCATTGAGATATACTAAATGAATTACAAACAAAATACAGACTCTCCTAAAATTGATAGAAAATTAGAAACTTGATAAATTATTAATGGTGCAAGTCATAGCAGAAAATTTCCCAAGCTTTGAGTCTTTGGTTTAGAATTAGGTTTGGGAATTAGTTTAACAGCATTATAATGTTTAGTAGATATTTTAACAAATCCAGACCCGTTTATTATAGTAAGAGTATCTCATTTTGTCTTTACATAATATTTTATCATGGATGTGAGGTTTGGCACAGTGGATAATGTTGCCTCACGCAAGTGGTTCTCTGGTTCGATTCTCAGCTGGGGTGCCTTCTATGTGGCATTTGCATGTGTTCCCTGTGTTCAGGTGGGTTTCCTTCAGGTGCTTCAGTTTCCTCCCACATTCCAAAGGCATGCAGTAGGTGAATTGGACACTGTAAATTGGCCATAGGTGTGAATGTGCGTGCAAATGTGTAGTATGGAAGAACTTCTGCTGCAGGGCTAGCCACCCGGTGGTGTGACCGTTGGCTGTAGTTGATTGTTACTGTTGAAGTGACACTCTGACCTCGTGTAAAAATGGGAAAAGGGGCTGTGGATGGATGGAAGAAAGTAAGTGATTTTAAGCATGTAGCATTCAAATTCTGTGGACATGGGTGTAGAACTAGTGTCAAAATTGTTGTGTGTGGTAATAATGACCGGATTTTAGCTTGAGCAGTTGACCAAAACTTTCTCAATATTTTTAACTGTCCGGATAATCCTTGCACTTGGCCTTTGGGCAGTGGATATCTCATACTGGTTGTGATATGTCTAAACTCCCATTCTTCTGTAATTTTGTGAAATTCCTGTCTCAGAATTGAGGCCAGTGTCATAAATAAGGAACTATGGAATTCCATGTCTGAAAATGGACCCTACAACATTCTTGGGTTTGAGTTCCACTGCCTGCATTTGTCTCCTCTGTGACTCTTAGCAAGCCACTTAACCAGTCATTGTTCACAAGCCAACCTAAAAAGGGACTGGATGTCCAATGGCCTTAACTGGTTAACCATTTTTTTTTTTTTTACTAATGTGCGTGCTATTTCTGCTTTATTGTCCAAGAATGCAACCAGGACATGAAAATCCACATAATGTTCAGAAATATTAGTATTGTCATAAACTTTCATTTTGTCCTCATTAGGCGTTATTGAAGCTGTGTACATATTTTTTATTACAACATTGCATTGAATTACTGTGCGACTTTTCTGCTCAGTGCCGAACCATGCAAACTGTCTGCTTCATAGTCATATGAATCATTGCCTCTGCAATTCAAGTCCTGCATGGCTATGTAAATGTCTATAAACCTGAACTCTGCACTGCTTGAACTTGTGTTGATATCATGAATCTGCACATTTGCCTTTGCATGTTGCCCTCTAGTGTACACTGTGTAGACATTTAATCATGCCCAGCAATTTCAGAAGCCATTTCTGCCTAGAATCTTAGGTTATTCTAGTGACACAATCTGAAATAAAAGTCCTAGGTTTTATTTTTATAAATGCATAGTAGTTTATTTTAATCCACTGGTGTTAGCTTATAGCCAGAATAAGTCAGTAAACTAGTTTGATTTTTTCAATGTTTTGTAAACCCAAGTCTTGAAAGGCACTTTCAGTCAACATGTTGCACTTCTACACCAGCATCAAGCTTAAATTAACACTTTTGCCATTAATGCATAGTCTGAGTCTAGTGATTTGTTCTTGGCATTACCCATGTGCTTCTGCCCTTTCTGACATTACAGAATTCATTGCACACCCATCTACAGCATTTACCAATAAACATTTGTCAGCGTTTAAACTACTGACTGAAGAGCATGCATTTCTGTTAGCATTGTAGCTTTAGGAAGTACAAGGCACTTAGTTACTGGACTGTTTATGCTTTTCCAGTTCCTGCTCTCATCCTGCCCCCCCACCCACACACTTCTCAAAAAGGGCAAAGCAGGTCAATCCTAGAGAAAACTTTAACTTTCAGGGAAGATCTGTTCCAGAGGTAGCATAATCACTGAGTAGTAAATTTCTCTCCCACTCTAGTAATTTTTAATTTATGTGCTGTGGAGGTTTATGTCCCTAGTTTAGGTATTATCAGAACTGTTTGACTTATAAAGATGGCAATCAAGGAGGGAATGCAAGACCTAGATCAACCTGCCAGAGGCTATAAAACATGAGTAAAGGGTAGCACTTCAAACCTTTCTGATAGCTAGTGACTTCAGTCTAACAAGCTTGTTGTTTAAGAACCTCTCGGACCTTTCCTGTTCCTTAATGTATCTGTGATGGTAAAGTCCGAAGGGTGCATTGTACTCAATACGCGGTCTAATTAGGGCTGCACACAGAGGGATGATGTCTTCTTTTGAAGTGAATGAAATGGTTTTATTTACTATTTTTCACTTCTTTACCAAGAAAGAATGTCTGAACATTAGAACCCATTTTCATCAGAAGTGCTGGGAGAAAAGCTCCATTAGTAGTTTATAACATAGATAAACAAGAAACCAAAGTAATAAAACAAAAGCATAACAGTTGAATCTTTGGTACTACTTAATATGCTAAAATGTACTTAAGACAGCAAACAGCCGTATTGGACACAACATAATTGATTATAGTCTGAATGAAACGGCAAAACAACATGATACATAATTTGAAATGTAACATGAAATTAGAGTGAGACAGTGCAGTAGTAGTTAGGATGTTGAAAATTAAACCACTGTTACAGAAACCCAAGCTATTTGGGTACCCCACTGCCACAGACCAGCTTTTCAAAGCTAAAGGGCACCCTCCACATGCTCTGTCAGTAGCTCAAGAGAAGCTCCATATAAAAATACAGAGTGCAAAAATCTCTGAACTTTCTTCCTGGCAAAGTGCGCTCCTTTACCAAGACTCATGGAACTGTAGGTCAGCTAGCAATCCTGTAAGGCTGGGCAGATATGTACCCTTTTGGGGACAATTATTTTTCTGAAGAAAATTTTTTTTCCCTAGAAAATCTGTGTTTTGCTAGGAAATCATACTATTTTGGACTCACTTTTGTTCAAAGGAGTCCTATTGTATGAATGCTTGTCTGAACAATCTGTATGAAATGTAACCTGATGTGTCTCTCTCATCCATTCCTCAATGGATGGGTCTTCTGATCCGTCCATGGATCCGGCTTCGGCCATTCAGGACTTTGGATCCAAGGTCAGGCTCCTTCTCTTACCCATAATCCCCATGCAAAGCCCATCATTACCTCAGATCACATTTGCCTCTCATTCAAGACAGACACAGATCTCTTTGCTCAGGCATGAGTTGAAGATTATGAAAAACTTTGTGAATATTTTAATTCCACATCCTTTTGTAATTAGTATCCGATACTTTATACCCTACTTTGATGTTTGGGACTGGTCCCCCAGATCCCCCTTTGAGGATGTGTCATTTGGAGAAATTCTCAAACTTCTCAGACAGATGGGCAGGTTGTCGTCTGAAGCTCCTTCCCAGGAGTCATCTGTGTTCCTTGAGGCCTTCATCTCTGGTTTGGCTACAACTTGGATGGGTTCTACCTGCAGATCAGATGGTGGACCTCATGTCTTAGTGGGCTTGAAAAAAAATCACCTGTGACTGACCCAATTCTCTGCAAGCCAGATAAGTACTTGGTTCCCTCCCGAAAGATCACCAGCGACACACACACACACACACACACACACAGAGAGATACACAGAGAGAGAGAGAGAGACACACACACACACACACAGAGAGAGAGAGACACACACACACACACACACACACACACACAGAGAGACACACACACACACACAGAGAGAGAGAGACACACACACACACACACACACACACAGAGAGACACACACACACACACACACACACACACACACACACAGAGAGAGAGACACACACACACAGAGAGAGAGAGAGAGAGACACACACAGAGAGAGAGACACACACACACACACACACACACACACACAGAGAGACACACACACACACACACACACACAGAGAGAGAGACACACACACACACACACACACACAGAGCTAGGGACCTGGCATAGATTCCATAATAGTGACAGTGGCCACCAAGATAGAGCTCACAGAGGAAAGCTCCTCTGTCTCTCCCCCTAAAAGGAAGGTAGGGCACTGCACAGGTCTGAGAAGTGGACATAGTTTCGCTTTGAGGTTGCCGGACTACTTGATACACGTTACTAGATTTCAGAAGGATTTGACTAAGGAAATCTCTAAGTCTCTCTCCAGACCTACAGCTGTAGAAGACCAAAAAGCCTTGGACTCTGTTAACCATCCTTCAGTCTTTTTCAGGTGTTTCAGTGTGTCTTACCTCTAACACTACAGAAGGCATTTTGAGAGCAACAGGCATGGGCATTGTTGTTGGGAGACATGCCTGGATGCGCTTGTGTGATTTTGCAGAGCCTTTTAAGACGTCCTTTATTAATGCCCCATTTGATATCTCAACACTTTGGGACCAAAGTTAGACACAGTAACCAGAAGTGGGCAAAATGGAAGTCCCCTTATGCAATCAGAATACATTTCTCTACCCCACCCCCAGAGGTCTTACTCTAGAAACCTGAAAGGGGGAAGGAAATAACACTGGATCCAGACTTTCAAATTTTGGTTTGGGTGATCCGATTGGATCTGACCTCAGCGCCTTATACCAGAATATTGGATCAGAGAGCTCTGACTTCTCCCCTACCAATAATTCCCTCCTTCTAACCAGATTTCTTTTTAACACCTGTTCAAACCAGATGTGTTCTTCGAGAGCTCTTCCAGTGTTCATGATAAGCGAAATCAAAATATTTAATTTGTTGCTTTTGCTTTTATTTATAGTGCATTAGATTACAGTAGATATTTGTAGGATTAGTTTAGTGTTTAGGTAGTTTTTGAAATATCAGATCCTTTGAGTGTTTGCTTTGTGGAACCTTCTAGTCCAAGTAGTGTTCTTTCTTAAAATTTAGAGTTTAATAATAAGACTAATTGTCTGCTTAAATAGATATTTTTCATATATTTTTTGTAATATAGCAGTACTGTTTTTTTTTACTCAGTGTTGAATATTTTCCTGTGTGCTTTCTTTTTTCTAATGTCTGAGGAAACGTTCTGGTTTTAAAAAGTGTTCAGCCTATACACACAAAATCCCTCCAGAAGATCTCCACTTCTTTTGTGTCTAGTCTTCGGGTGCTTCTCACCTTCAGGCTAGTTGTAATATTTGTAATGCTGTCTGATCCAGAGCCCTGCAAGGTAGGAAAGAAAAATTAATACTAAATGTTTGCTTCCCCCAAGACCGGGTCTACCACAGTATCATCTGACGTTAGGCAGTCTTCTGCATCTCCCACTTCTGAGAAGAGAAAGGAGAAGGACAAAGATAGAGCTAAGTTAAAACATCAAGATAAATCAGCAGAGAAAAGGATGGATGAAAAGAGGTAGGAAGAGAAAAAGACAGGGAAGTGTAGGAAAAGGTTTCTGGATCCAACCAGTCTGCTGGGTCTGACACCCAAGTATTCAAGGCAGTCAGATCCACGTGCAACTTGTATCCCAACTCCCTCACCCAAGCTACTTTTTTACCAGGACCATTAAGTCCCAGGTTACGTTCTCCAATAGTTCAGCACAAGCTACCCTTGAGACCTGCATCTGTAGCTTGGTCATCGAGGTTGAGCCGGAAGTTGACCATATGATGAGAAAATTCCCGGCCCTCCTCTGGTGTTTGGAGCCTGGAAAACCCGATTCGTTTGGGGGTTTTCCAGGCTCCAAACACCAGAGGAGGGCCGGGAACAGGCCCATTGAACCCATCCCACTTTGTTCCAGTGCCAGCTCCCTACTTGGAGCCAGCGCTTATGGGTAAACATCTGATCCGATAGCCTTGGAGACTTTGGCTTTGACTACCTCCCTTACTCTTTTGACTCCGATGCTTTCTGGGTTGAGACAAGTCCTAGAGTTGAAGGTGCAGGGTTGGAGTGCTGACAGTGGGGTCAACTGATGTTTTTGGAGTTGTTCCTCCCCCTTGGTGCTTTGGTACCTGACAGCTCGGCTCTGAGGTCTTCCTTGGAACTGGCCTGCATTGGAATTGGGAAGGTCCCAGAGTTTGCTGACAGAGGAAGTTTTTCCTTGGCTAATAGCAGAGCCTACTTTTGAAGCTGTGGAAAGGTCCGTGGTTGGTCCAAGAAGATAGGTGCATGAACTGGTTGGTCCAAGAAGATAGGTGCATGAACAGAGTTTGGATCGTGTGCCTCATTCTTCTCATTCGAGTTGACAGGAACAGACAGACCCATCTGGTTTTGAGGCAGCTTGACATTAGAGTTCCCCATCTGATTCCGATGAGTCTCCACCAGAACCCCTGAGACACGTTTCACGAAAGTGGATGTAGAAATGGAAGCACATGAACTCTTTGTTTGAGGCTGTCACTAAAGACAAGCAGAGGGGAGGGCTGGTCCACCAACGCTCCTTCTGATAAATCCATGTTACTTGAAGCGTTTGGATCTTGCCCATCCTGGGTGATCTGACGACCTGGTCCTGGGTGATCTGACCTCCTGGTGCCTTGATGCACCTTATTTTGCAGAAGGCTTGGAAGGAACATGACATGGTAGAGCCCTTTCCTAAGAAACTATGCTAAGAAACCTTGAGAAACTGCTGAAGATGCCCGGGTAAGTGAAACAAATAGACTGTAGAATCTCCAGTGCACCACCATGGTCTGATGAAGTAGAAACACTTAAAACACTTTTGTGTGTTGGAAAAATTGATCAACGGCTCAAAGATAGGGTTCTTAATCATCTAAGGGATATTAAACATAAAGATCTTAAAAACGTACTTGCCAGTCACATCTCCGAAAATCCAACACACAGCTTTATTTTGAATGTACTCCCTTAAACAACAGGGGAGGAGACATGAGTCGTATTGAAATTTGTGCAATAAAATGGATAGTTAATCTAAGGGCTGATTGCTATCCTGGCCTGAATACTATGGTGCTGCTTAAACCCATTCTCAAGAATAGGAGGCTGACTATTGGTTAGAATATGGAGGCTTGTCCCCTTTAGAGTTTTATGATTGGTGGTAATGTGATTGGCTGACTGGGAGGCTTTTACTGAAAGAAGATCATTCATTGGTTATCTTGAGTTTGATTCACAAAGAGAGCTGCAAGCAATTTATGATCTGAAGAAGGCTACTTGCCGAAAGTGCTTACCATGTGAACAAGCTCTTGTTTTGTTGTAAAGTTTCTGTTTTTAAGTCATTCTTATTAAAAGGAATTTTTAAAGTGTGTTTCTACTTTGTCAGACCGTGGTGGTACACCGGAGATTCTACAGTCCATTCCTAAGAAACTGGGCAGAATTGTAGTAATCCAAAAAGACAAGAAGCATTGGTGCAACGGCCCTCCAGTAGATGCTGTGTTGGTAGCAGCAGCCATGAAGGAAGAACTATCTGAAGAAAGTTTTTCTGTCTGTTCTCCTAACAGAGTCCAGGGCATTGGACAGACTAGTGAAACAGATTCATGCTTCAGTGACTTATGCACTTTGAGTGTTGAATCACCTTGCACATTTGACTCATTTCATAAAGGACTTGATCAAGGAGGTATAGAAGTCTGTTTCAGGTAAATTACTATCAGACATCAAAAAACTGTGGACGGCTGAATGTCTACCCTGCAAACTACTTCGTGTTGCCATGCGACTGCTATAGAATGCAGCAGGGGGCACATCAAGAATAGCTGGTACAGGCAATACCATGCGGTGGATGCCTGGATGCGGCTATGCGATTTTCGTGGAAAGCTTCAAGGTGTCCTTAATAAATGCCCCCATTGATGGTTCCACTCTGTTTGGACTGAAGATAAAAGAAATGCGTAGGAGAGAACAAGATGGTAAAATCTTGTCTGCTGCAGGAATCCATTTCTCCACTCCACAAAGATCTTTTTCCAGGAGTCAAAGGGGTGATAAGAAAATGTGGTTCAAAAATCACAGGGTTTTCACCATGACACTCCTGGAGCTAGACCTCCCCGAAGCAGAGGTGGAGGAATGTTGCCCGAAAGGCAGAACTGGACCAGAGAATCAGAGTCTCCTGGGCCCCTTTACCGAGAAGCCTTAACAGTTTCCCTGAACAGTTGCTTGACTGATGCACTTTGGAGGCATTCAGGACGTTTATAGGTTCGTAGGTTCGTAGATTAGTACTAGGCTAACTGCCCTTGTGAGCCATTTTAAACCTAGCCAATTATCCCTTGTGAGACTCGCACTCTGCACCTTGTGTTTGTAAGGCAAACACCTTAAGCATTAGGCTATCCTCCCAACCAAACACACATGTCAGAAGTGGGATTTGAACCCACACCTCCATATGGAGACCAGAATCCCCATGAACATTGGAAGGAGTTTAATCCTTGAGTCTGGCGCCTTAGACCACTCTGCCATCCTGACAGATAAACCTGGCAAACCATATCGTCCGATTCATGGGTGTTGAGGAAAATGACCAGAGGCTATAACATACCCTTCACCAAAAAAAAAGATTGAAGACTGCAGATACTCCACCCAATCATTTGGAATTTGCAGCAACAGAAGTGTAAAAGTTGCTAATCGAGTCATTCAGCCATTCCCCCAAGACCAGTTTGAATCTGTAGTTTATTCCGGGTTCTTTTTACTTCCAAAGAAGACAGAAGACCTCAGGTCAATATTGGACCTCAGCCACCTCAATCAATATGTCAGACAGAGTTCAGGATTGTGATGGTGCAGTCCATCCTGCCTTTGAGGCAGAATGATTGGATGTGCCCTGTAGATCTCCAGGACACCTACTACCACATCAAGATTCGAAGGCAATCCAGGAGATTCTTTTACTTCTGGCTGGGAGCCAATTACTTTTGATTCAGAGCACTGTCATTTGATCTCAACACAGCCACCTCGGTGTTCACTAAGATTATGGCAGTGGTTGCAGCTTATCTACGTCTGCAGAGCATCTAAGTCTTCCCATACTTAGACAATTGGCTCCTAACTGCTACGTCAAAGCATCTACTGTTGCAACACCAGACTTTCCTTCTCAGTCTTACAGACCAATTGGGATTAACAGTCAACTGCATGAAGTCCACACTGCAACCCACACAGAATGTAGAATTTATAGGATGTCAGATATAGAGTTTAACAAATTGCCAAACTTCCCATTACAAAGGTCTGGTTCTTAAGACTTGTAGTAGCATCCCCACCCAAAGGAAAAGGCTGATTCTCCGCCTGTTAGGTCTGATGTCTTCTACCATTACATTAGTTCGATTAGCAAGACACCACATTTGAGTACTACAATGGACACTGTCCGTTCAATGTTCACAGAGCATTCACCCAGAATCCATCTCACTCAAGTATGCAGAGACCATATAAGTTAGTAGATAGAGACCTTTCTGCCCACCTGTTATCCAGGCCACAGTAATCATGGATCCTTCCCTTCTAAGGTGGGTGGAGGGAATTTCAGAGAGAAGACTATTCAATGGACTTTGTCATCTGTGGAGGCCAAACTTCGCATTGATGTCTTTGAGATGAGAGCAATTCATCTGGCATAGCAGGCTTTTTAGGACTTCTTACCCAAGGATGTGATTTCCATCCAGGCGATCAGTATGTCAGTGGTACGATACATCCACAAACAAAGTGGAACATGTTTATATCCCCTTTACTGGGAGGCCATGCATGTCTGGTAGTGGGCAGCATCTTCCTGTCACTTTCTGGTAGCAACACACATTTCTGGGACATCGAATATACTAGCGGACAGGCCGAACAAGTGTTTCCTCCTGTGTCACAAGGGGTGTGTCACACAAATGGTGGCAACAGAAATCTTCAGACGCTGGGGCCAACCTTGCTATGACCTCTTTGTCTCCCACCTGAACAACAGATGCAGCAGTTACTTTGCCCTTGTCCCTCCATAGGGACAGTTACTGAGAGATGCTGTAGTCCACATTTGGCCCCTAGATCTCTTGTATGCCTTTCCACTGATGCTTCTCCTAATGAAAAGCCACAAGGTGCAAGACCAGGGTGATCCTCATTGCCCATTCTGACCCCTGCAGGTGTGGTTCCCCTTCCCTTGCCCTCATTTAATATGTCCAGCATGGGTGCTGGATCCCATCCCGGATCTACTGCCTCACCCGTCCGGGATGCCTCTACCAGATCTTCAGACCCTAAAATTAACTGCATGGTTTCTTCAGTTTTAATGATAGCCAGAGACACCAGGCTTTATGCAGTAGTTCATATAATATCTTCTTACAAGAGCAAATGGAAAAGATTTTCTAGTTGGGTGTCCTCAGAGGGTTGGACCCTTTCTCAGCTCCTCTTCCATCGTTACTGGAATTTCTTTCAGAAATTTTTCAGCAGGGTTCCAGTTACTCTACTATAAAAGTTCAAATGGCTGCCATTTCAAATTTTCACATAGGACACTGATTCACCTGCTGCTTCGCTTAGGATAGCTGAAGCTTTCCTCACAGCAACTATCTTGTTTAGCCCCCCTGTTTGAGATCCAGTCCCCCTATGGGATATTACATTGCTGCTTCAGTCATTGACTCAAAAAAAATTTTGAGCCCACTGCCTCAACCGACTTAAAGCTTCCTTTTCTAGAAGACCATTATTCTGACTGCTATCACTTCTGCTAGAACTGTTTCAGAGCTAAACATGCTGTCATGCAAGCCACCTTTTCTCATATTCCACAAAGAGTATTCTCTTGAAAGATGGCATCTGAAACAAATTTCGAGCAACATATTGAATTACCTGTATTTTTTCCAAATGTTGCTACAGAAGGTGTACATATGCCTGGTACATTAGATGTCCACAGACAGCTCAGTTTTTACTTGCATTGTACCAAAGATACCAGGTGTTAGAGTATATTTAACAGTGAATAAAATAAATTAATTCTGCTGTAAATATGTTGAAAGATAAAGCATAGAATAAAAGGTTTGCTTGAATATATGTAGAGTTTAGCAATGTAAAATGGACATCCATGCTATATGTATAACAGACAGGCTTCTTCACAGCATCAGCAAAAAAGCCTAAAAAGGCAATTCTGGAAAGCAAGTATTGCATGCTTTTTTTTTTATAAACTCGGCAATACATGATCTTTTACAAAGCTGTTTCCTCAGAAAACATGTTCTTCCACAGTATCAGTTCCTCAAAAATATCATCAGCAGAACAGTTTGCACAGATGTTTCATTTCAGGCTTCTGTTAATGAACATCTTTTTTATAAAATCAGCAGAAATCCTTTCACAGAAGGACAACAAAAAAGTCTGTTACAAAACATTTCCTTAAACAAGCCTGGAAAGTAAATTATCAGCAGAACGGATGTTTCTGTATTAAGCACAAAAAAAGATACCAAAAGGAAAAACAGACTCTAAAGTGCATGACTAAAAGGGTACGTAAGCACTGTAAATCAAATTTTATTAGAGGTATTTGTAGGAACTCTGGTTCCGAGGTAACTGGAGAATGGAAAGCCATAAAGCCATCGTCCATATCAGTTGAGAAGGAAAAACTTTGTACATTAAATTTGTAAACTACAGTCCTACATCTTGTTTGTTATAAAAATAAGTTATTTAATAGTAACTGTTCTTACAGTGAAATAGTATTGTCTGCAAAATATATTTCTGTATCAGTGTGCAATTTGGTGCTTTAAACAGACTAAAGATGCAGTCATGCAGAGCTGTGTGTGTCTGATTCAGCAGTGAACAGCCAGCAAGACTTTGTGTCTTAAGAAGACTTTGGTTCCTGTCCAGTTCAGCAAACAGCATATATGCGGCACCTTCAGGAAATTAAAATTTTCACCAGGAAATCTGACCAGCTGTTTGTCTCCTTTTCCAAAATAAAACTAGACAGCTTTTATCAAAAATCACAGTTTCTAAGTGGCTGGTGGATTGCATTTCTTTTGTTTATAAAACACAGGGGTTGCCTTTGCATTCAAAGCTTAAAGCTCACTCCACCAGAGCAGTGGCCATCTTGAAAGCATTTGCAAAATAGAGACCCTATCAGTGACATATGTGCAGCAACAATTTGTTCATCTGCTCACACTTTTGCATCTCATTATAAATTGGATGTGCAGTTTAGTGTGTGTGTATCCTTTGGCTCTGTCAATTTCAGGAATGTCTTTCCTCGAGTCCACCCAGACCCTTTTAGGTAGCTTGGGAATCTGTCCCAAACGTTGAATTGGGCAAAGATAGGATTCAAAAAGTTATGTACTTACGATAAGGATAGATCTGTGTTGTCTCATTTTCATCTTGTTTAACATCCCTCCTTCCTTTCTCCTTCCAGATTGCCATTGTGTATTTTCTGGGGCTCGGACAAACCTCGACTGAGACCCTGTCTGATTGCTCCACATCACCTTCCCTAAGTGTGTAATGATTTTTGATAATTTTCCATTCCACAATATTTGGTCTATATAATTAGAATAATCAGCAAACCTGATCTGAGGTAAATCAGTTAGATGGAGAAAATTATGGTCATATCCGACAACCTAAATGTAGAACTGGACAAAAATTAGACAACATGGATCTGTCGTTATTCTAAGTAAGTAACATTTGTTTCCAGAAATCCCAGGGATTCTCACCTGACACTCCTGGGGAAAGACCCCCACTAAGGGGGGAATATTAAGAATGGACATTGCCAAGGAGGCAGAGCTGGTCCTCAGAACCAAGGTTTCAGAGGTCCCTTCATTAAGAAGCCTTGTTAATGCTCTTGAAGAATTGCATGACTGCCTTTCTGTGAATGCAATTGGGAGAGTGCCTATAGCTACAACCTGAAGCCTGGATGTCCATCACAAACAACAGATTGATGCAGAGGATAATAACCAGAGGCTGTTACATTCCCTTTCTTTCCTTTTCCCCAAACTCAAAAGTTACCAAATGTTCCACCCTCTCAAAGGCAAGCAACACACAAAGAATTGCAAAAATTGCTAAACAAGTGAGTTATCCAAGAGTTCCCACCAGACCAGCAAGGATCAGGCACTTACTCAAGATTCTTTATAGTGCAAAAAGACTGCGGACTTCAAGCCAATCTTGGACGTCAGGCATTTCAATCGATATGTCAAACAAAGTTCTAGATGGTCATGGCTCATTCCATTCTCATGGTCATGGCTCATTCCATTCTCCCACTTCTGAGAGTAAAAGATTAGATGTGCTCTCTAGGTCTTCAGGATGTGTCCTACTATATCAAGATAGACAAACAATCCAGGGGTTCCTATTGCCAGATTGAAAGACCGTAATCCCGAATACGAAAAGAGCGACACGTATCGTGCGAAATACGGAAACACCGAACGTCCAAAACAGCGAAAATTTAAATGTCGAAGTGTAATGGTTGGCTCGTCTGCAATATAGCTCCGTAAGGTAAGTGTGCGATAGATGTGTGCGATAGATAGGACTTTAGGGTTAGGATGTGGGTTAAGGTAAGTGAATAGATAGGTAATGTATGTAAGATTTAGTGTAGTGTTAGAAGTAGGGTTTTATTTAACTGTATTTATATGTATTATTTTTTTTTTTTGGGTGTATGTCTGTAGGGGAAGTGTGCGGTAGTTACGGACCTTAAGAGTTAGGGAGGGGTTAAGGATAGTGCATAGATAGTTGTGTATGTGGGGGTTTAGTGTAGTGTTGGAAGTAGGGTTTTGTTAAATGTATGTATGTGTATTTATTTTTTTGGGTGTATGTCTGTAGGGGTTGTGTGCGTCTGTAGGGGATGTGTGCGGTAGTTATGGACCTTAGGGTTAGGGAGGAGTTAAGGATAGTGCATAGTTAGTTATGTATGTGGGGTTTAGTGTAGGGTTTTGGTGCTTTACTTTAGGTTAGAAGTAGGGTTTGATTAGTGTATGTATGTGGTTTATTTATTTTGTTTGGGTAGGTAGTATCTAGCAGGTGGTGGGGGTTGGCCGACTATGACAGTTCGATATTTTATTTTTCGCTGTTTAGTGCGTTTGGGATTTTTGCGGTTCACATTCTAGGTGTCTATGTTTAGGTATTTGCGTAAAGGTTTTTTGATTTGCTAATATAGACCCACAATCCAGAAGGTATCTCTGCTTCTGAGTAGGAGCCAGTCTGTTCAGAGCTCTACCCTTTGGACTCTCCACAGCCCCCTCCTCCCCCAGGTGTTCATGAAATGCATGGCAGTGGTAGCAGCTTAATTCAGGCTGGAAGGGTCAGGATATCTGGCTCATATCCACCTTTGCCAAGAATCTACTTATCTGAGCAAGAAAAGTACAGTTTTGTACCTACCATAAATGTAGATGTTCGAAGATCCACATTGCTGCAGTCCTTACACTTGGGTAGTCCGCTGTCCTCGGTCGGCCCGAATATCAAAGTATTAGGCTGACGTCGGTCAAGGCGCTTAAGACTGACATCAGGACGTCAGGGTACAAATGCGCATGACCGACGTCATATCCTCAGTCTTTTCTTGCCCCAGATGTCAGAAGACCCTAAAAGAAAGGTCAAAACCAAAAGACAGCAAAACAACCAACCACCCTTGCACTAATCATCTGTACAATATATACAATATCCACAATATTCACAACCCAAACCACACAACCGCCTCTAACCACAGAGGGGAAGGAGGGAGGGTAAATTGGACTGCAGCAATGTGGATCTTGAACATCTACATTTATGGTAGGTACAAAACTGTACTATGTTCTTCATCTCACATTGCTGCAGTCCTTACACTTGGGTAGAATCCCAAAGCAGAGGTAAGGGAGGATGGCAAAACTATAAAGCAGTAGGAACTGCCAAAATGCCCTGTAAAATTGCAGTGGCAAAACCAGCCCTAGATTTAGAGTAAAGTGGAAGGTGGTAATGCTTAGAGAAAGTATGCACTGAACTCCAAGTAGCTGCCTCCAAAATATCTTTAGTTGCCACCCCTTAAAAAGCTGTAGAAGTGGCAGTAGCCCTAGTGGAATGAGGCCTAATCCCAGCTGGAATCTCCTTACCATGATGGGAATAACAGAAAGCAATACAGAACCCAATCCACTTAGAAATAGTTTGTTTTGACACAGGCTTGCCCTGAGACCCCAAAGCAAATGAAACAAATAACTGCTGGGACTGCCTGAACCCTTTAGTTCTGCACAAATAATATCGCAACTGCCTGTGTATATCCAAAGTGTGCAAAATCTTTTCCCCTTTATTTTGGGGGTTTGCATAAAAAGTAGGCAAATGAATAGTTTGGTTTAAAGCCACACTAGAAACCACTTTAGGCATAAAGGAAGGATTAGTACGTAAAGATACCCTATCCTTGTGGAAAATTAAGAAAGGCTCAACTGCCATAAGGGCCTGTAATTCAGAAACCCTTCTTGCAGAGGTAATGGCCAACAAAAAAGCAGTCTTCCATGATAAATATTTCAACTCAGCAGTAGCTGCAGGCTCAAAAGGTTGTAGAGTGAGTTTCTCCAACACAAAATTGAGATCCCAAGCAGGAGTAGGAGCTCTACGTGGGGGTCTTATATTCTTTGCCCCTCTAAGGAATTGCTTAAACAAAGGATGAGAAAACAATGGTGGGTCACAGTCATAGTGAGCAGAAATTGCTGCAGCATGAAACTTAATAGAAGAGAAGGACAAACCTTTGTCCAGTAACTCAGCAAGATATTGAAGAGCCACACTTAAATTAGGCTTAGAAACATCAAATTCCTTTGCTGCACTCCAAAACAAAAATCTCTTCCATTTATCTGCGTACACTTTCCTTGTACTAGGCCTCCTGGCCTCCAAAATAACATTCAAAACTTGCTGTGGAAGCTGAGACCCTCCAGGGTTTAAAACAGAATATGCCAGGCTGTTAGGTGAAGAGAGTGAAGTTTGACATTGAGTAAATGACTGTTCTCCTGAGACAGCAGGTGTGGAATCGAAGGCAAAGGCCATGGAGGCTCCCGTACCAGACTTCTCAGTAATGGGTACCAGTGCTGTCTAGGCCAATCTGGAGCTATTAAAATCATCTTTGGCTTGTCCTGTCTGACCTTTAGAAGTACCTTTGGGAGGAGAGGCAGAGGTGGAAAGGCATACACATGAAGATTGCTCCAATTGAAGGAAAGAGCATCCACTTTCCAAGCTGTGGGATGAAACCTTTTTGTGCAAAACTTTGGCAGCTGGTAGTTTAGTGGAGAAGCGAACAGATCTATGTCTGGAGTTCCCCATAACACTTGTCAATTTCTGAAATACATGAGGATCCAATTTCCACTCGTGGGGATCCATAATTCGTCTGCTCAACACATCTGCTAAGGAGTTCTGTGCTCCCGGCAGAAACCTTGCCTGAAGATTTACCTGTAAACTGAGAGCAGTCTCCCACAAAATCATTGCTTGTCTGCATAGAGGATAAGAATGTGTTCCCCCTTGCTTGTTGATGTACCACATGACAGTTGTGTTGTCTGTTAGAACCAACACCTGCCCTGGAAGAAGTAAATCCTTGAAAGCTTTTAATGCAAATTGGACTGCTAACATCTCCTTCAAGTTGATATGTAGATGTTGTAGTCTGGCAGGCCACATGTCTTGTATCCACTTTCCATTTAGATGAGCTCCCCAAGCTTTGTCTGAGGCATCTGTCGTTAGAATCTGACTCGCCTCTGGCCGGGTCACAGAGAGTCCCTTGTTTAGGTGACATTCCTGAGCCCACCACAAAAATTCCTTTTGAATGCAAGGTATTATCTGAATGACAGTGTCCATATCTTGGCAGTGCTGTGTCCATACATTTTTGAGATACCATTGCAGCTTCCTCATATGCAGTTTGGCATTGGGAAGCACCAGAATACAAGATGCCATGAACCCCAAGGCTTGAAGGACTGTCCTTGCAGTCAGCCTGGACTGATGAGACAATTGATGGAAGTAAAGAGAAAGATTCTTTTGTTTGTCCGGGGTCAAAAAGGCCATCTGGGATGCTGTATTCAGTCTCACACCCAGAAAGCACATGTCCTGAGAGGGTACTAGACTGGACTTTATTTCGTTCACAGAATACCCCAGGCATCTTAGCACTGCTATCACATATTGCAAATGATGAAGAAGCTCGTCCTTTCCTTGTGCCAGAATCAGGCAATCGTCCAAATAAGGATAGATCTGTATTCCTTGTAGCCTGAGGAAAGCTATCACTGGAGCCAGAACCTTCGTGAACACTCTGGGCGCAGTAGATAAGCCAAAGGGCAATGCAGAGAACTGATAATGAGAAGTCCCAGCTCGAAAACGCAGATACTTCCTGCAACTTAGCCTGATAGGAACATGAAGGTAAGCCTCCTTGAGATCCAGAGTCACCATCCAGTGATCTTTGCCCAGCAGAGGTAAAAGCTGTTGTAACGTCAACATTTTGAACTTGGGAATGTCCAGATAAGTGTTGAGGATAGATAAATCCAAAATTGGTCTCCACGTGTTCCCCTTCTTTGGTACTAGGAACAGGCGAGAATAAAATCCTAGGCCCACTTCTGGCAGAGGGACCGGCTGTATGGCCCCTATTTGAAGCAGCAGAGAAATTTGTTTGTGAGCCTCTATTCTTTGCTGAGGAGGAACGTCTGGCATGCCTTTGAAAGGAGGCAAGGTATGGAAATAAAACTTGTAACCTTGGTGTATGATATCCAATACCCATCTGTCCTGGGTAATTAAACTCCAATTTTCTTTGAAGAGTGTCAACCTTCCTCCCAAAGGCGCTGCCAGACAAGAAGGCTCTGGCAGCTGAAAAGGTAGGTCATTGGGCCTGTTTACGAAAGGACTGGCCCCTGCCCTCACCCGAAGACTGTGCAGGTGAACTCCCTGTTCTAGGTCTGAAGGAGCCCTGAGCTCTGCCCCTACCACGTCTAGATCTTCCCCTAGACTGTGAATCATAAGAAGGGTACGTCCACCCCTTAGCAGGCCAATTCCTACTAAACTTCGGAGGCTGAACTTGCAAAAAATCTTTAACAGCCTGCATAGACTTGGCCTTGTCTTCCATTTTCTTTAAGACTGCCTCCACAGGTGAACCAAACAACACATCAGACTGTAAAGGAGCATCTAAAATCCGTGTCTTAACATGGTCAGATAAATTCTGATCCCTCAGCCAGGCGTGCCTGCGAAGAACTGACCCAGTGGCAGCCACCCTAGACGAGGCCTGTACAGCATCAAAACCACACTGTAAAGAATGCTTACCCACCTGTTCAGAAACATGTACCAAATCTTGTAATTCTTTACACTCAATGCCTTCCGCCAGAGCATCCACCTTAGACTTCAATTGAGAAAGAAGATAGTTTTGATATTTCAACATGTGAAACTGGCAATTCAAAGCCCGCATAGCTAAGGTGGAAGAAGTATAGACTTTCTTTCCCCATCTATCCAAAACTCTGGCCTCTCTATCTGGAGGAACCGAATTCTTTACAACCGAGGCCTTGACGCCCTTAGGTCCCTGACTAACAGTTTCTGGGTCCGCCCTAGGACTCTTATAAAGATATTTATGAGCTTCAGGCACCCTGTAATACCTGTCCGGTTTAACAGGAGCAGGAGGCAAAGAATCAGGATTAAGTGAAGCCTCTGCAAACACATCTACCACAACATCCAGAACAGGTGGTATAGCCAAAGGCCTATGCTGGGGTAAAAGCAAAAATTCCCTAAGCCTTTTCCTGGAATCAGAAAAGTCCTGACCTTCCCACTTAAAATGTTCCCTCATGGAATGAAGAGTCTCTGAAAAAGAAAAATCCTCTGGAGGAGAAGCAGAAGGAGTAGAATCATCCACATCAGAATCAGAATAAGGAGAATACTCCTGCAAGTCTTCAGCCGAAGACTCTCCGAAGCCTGCTCAAAACTCCCCAACTCTGGTTCCACCCTAGGCCTCTTATCAGGAGGGGGCAAAGAACCTCTAATCAAAGTAATTAAATCTTCTGCCATTTTAAGCATGTGCTTCTTGGGCACAGAGCAAAGAACTAGGAGTGACACCAACAGAAGCTAAACCTGGCCTGCCTCTGGGAGAAGCCTTGGAAACAGAAGGCGAGGGCCAAACCACCCTAGGAAGGGAGGGGAGTACAGGAACCTGAGAAGCCCCTTCAGCCTGACTTGCCTCCTGAGAGGCCACATCCTGCAATATCAAAGTCTCCCCCTGGGACTCCAGAGAAACCTCTGGCGGAACCACCGGTTCCACTGACACCTCTAAAGAACCGGCGTCCGGTACGGACGACTCTTCTTGCCTGGGTTTAGCTGCTTTGTCTTTGCGCTTCTTCGAAGAAGCGGGCGTCGGAGCATCCGACGGCATAGTATAATTGCACCGCTTCCCGAAGACCAACTTGGCACAATCTAACCTTCGCTTAATAGTGCGCTTATTGAACCTAGCACAAAAGCGACACCCAACAACGTCGTGCTCAGGCCCCAAACAAGGAATACACAAAGTATGATAATCTCTATGCGGTATCTGTTTCCCACAAGAAATACAGTTATTCACTTTTTCTGACATCCGGTAAACCACTGAGGCAAGAAAAAACTAAAATATTCCCCAACGGGGTACTTAGCCAACTTTGACTCGGTCTGAAACTCCGAATTCGAAAAATTTCAGAACGCCGAACGGCACTTGCAACGCTGCTTCTGCATCGGACCATGCGGCAAAAAAGACTGAGGATATGACGTCGGTCATGCGCATTTGTACCCTGACGTCCTGATGTCAGTCTTAAGCGCCTTGACCGACGTCAGCCTAATACTTTGATATTCGGGCCGACCGAGGACAGCGGACTACCCAAGTGTAAGGACTGCAGCAATGTGAGATGAAGAACATCTCCTAGCTCCAAACTTGTTTAACACTGAGAATCACAATCAGTCTGGACAAATCAAAATGTTGCCCTGTACAAGTGAGTTCATTGGACCATGCTTAAACACAATCCTTCAGACAGCCAAACTTCCACAAAACAGGTTATCAACACTTCCCATTCATGCTCAAGTGATCCTTTCATCACATCAACCAGCAGTAAGCATGGTCCTTTGCTTACTATTTTCAGTGGTAGCCTCCATCATCTTCATCTGTCTTGCCAGATATTCCATGAGAGAGTACTACAGTGGAGCCTAGCTGTGCAGTGTCTTTCCCAGTATGTTTTACCAACATTTACAGGAGACACATCCGCTGGTGGCTCAAATCTCCTAGGGTATTAACAAGACTGGCCATTTGTATCCCAAAGGCACTGTGACCATGAGGATGCTTCCCTCTTAGGGTGGGGGTTGAGGTGGGAGGATACTACAAGGGAAAGGCTGTCCAAGGTACTTCATCCCCTTATAAGATCAATCTCCATATCAACATTCTAGATATGAGGGCAGTCTTCTTAGTACTGCAGGCCTTTTAGGCCTCCTCCCTCAAGGACTGATCATCATCATCTTCTTCTTTCAGCTGTTCCCGTTAGGGGTCGCCACAGTGGATCATCTGTTTCCATTTCTTCCTGTCCTTTGCATCATGCTCTTTCACACCAACTGCCTGCATGTCCTCTCTCACCACATCCATAAACCTTATCTTAGGCCTTCCTCTTACCTGGCAGCTCCATCCTTAGCATCCTTTTCCCAATATACCCACCATCCCTCCTCAGCACATGTCGAAACCAACGCAATCTCGCCTCTCTTGCTTTGTCTCCAAACTGTCCAACCTGAGCTGACCCTCTAATATACTAATTCCTAATCCTGTCCATCCTAGTCACACCCAGTGCAAATCTTAACATCTTTAACTCTGCCACATCCAGCTCTGACTCCTGCCTTTTCGTCAGTGCCACCGTCTCCAACCCATATACCATAGCTGGTCTCTCTACCCTCTTGTAGACCTTCCCTTTCACTCTTACTGGTACCCGTCTGTCACAAATCACTCCTGACACTCTTCTCCACCCATTCCACCCTGCCTGTACTCTCTTCTTCACCTCTCTTCCACACTCATCATTACTCTGAACTGTTGATCCCAAGTACTTAAACTCATCCACCTTTACCAACTCTACTCCCTGCATCCTCACCATTCCTCTACCCTCCCTCACATTTACACACATATATATATTCTGTTTTAGCCCTGCTGACCTTCATTCCTCTCCTCTCTAAAGCATATCTCCACCTCTCCAGAGTCTCCTCAACTTGGTCCCTACTCTCACTACATATCACAATGTCATCTGCAAACATCATAGTCCACGGGGCCTCCGGTCTGATCTCATCTGTCAACCTGTCCATCACCACTGCAAATAAGAAAGGGCTCAGAGCTGATCCTTGATGTAATCCCACCTCCACCTTAAACGTATCTGTCACTCCCACCGCAGTCCTCACCAATGTCACACTACCCTCATACATATCCTGTACCACTCTTACTTCTCTGCCACTCCCAACTTCCTCATACAATACCACAACTCCGCTCTAGGCACCCTGTTGTATGCTTTCAAGTCCACAAAGACGCAATGCAACTCCTTCTGACCTTCTCTGTATTCCTCCAACAACACACTCAGAGCAAATATTGCATCTGTAGTGCTCTTTCCTCGCATGAATCCATACTTCTGATCACTAATCATCACCTCCCTTCTTAACCTAGTTTCCACTACTTTTTCCCATAACTTCAAGCTGTGACTGATCAATTTTATCCCTCTGTAGTTACTGCAGCTCTGCACATCACCCTTATTCTTGAAGATAGGTACCAAAACACTTTTTCTCAACTCCTCAGGCATCATCTGACTTTCCAAAATTTCATTAAACAATCTGGTTAAAAATTCCACTTACATTTCACCTAAGCACCTCCATGCTTCCACTGGTATGTCATCTGGGACTGATATCAATTCAAAATGACAACATGTTAGTAGTCTGGCACATTAACAAACAAGGGGTAACCTGATCGTACCCATTATGTTGAGAAGCCATGAGGGTTTGGCAATGGACAGTATCTTCTAATTGCTTTCTTATAGCAATGCACATTATGGGGAAGTGCAGTGTTCTAGTAAACAGCTAGAGCAGATTCATCGTCCTGCCTCATGATTGGTCCCTCAATCAAAAGGTGGCAGAGCAGATTTTTTGCTGCTGGTGCCAACAGTTCATCTTGTTGCTTCTTTCCAAAGCACCAAATGCGATGGGTTCTTTGCCCTGATCCCCCCTGATGGGGGGAGTCACCCAGGGATGCTGTGATCCACACTTGGACCCTGATCGCCCCTCCACCTTTCTTCTAACACCTCTCAACCCAAATTTTCTTCAGAAAGCACTGGAGAAGAAGGTCACAGTAATCCTTGTTGCCCCCTTTTGGCCTCAGCAAATTTGGTTCCCCTACCTATGGCCTTCCTGAAACATCCCACATGGGTTCTGGGCCCCAGAGTGGATTTCATTTTATATCCCTCTAGCCTGCCTTTTCCGGGCATTCAAGCCCTAAAATTAACCAGTTGGTTCTTCCACTTCCATTGATGGCTAGGCAGTCCAGGCTTTCTTCCCAAGTTATCCATATTCTTATCTCCTCCCAGAGACTGTCTGCTAGGAATATGTACAAAAGCAAAATGAAAAGGCTCGCTGTTTGGGCTATGGAAAGAGATGTAGACCATTTTTTGAGCAAGAAACTCCTTGCTCCAAATGGTTTTAGAATTTCTAGCCTGTCTTTCTCAAAATGGTGCCAGCTTATTCCATTGTAAAAGTCCAATTAGCTCTTTTCAGTTTTCACAATGGAGAAAACCAATACCCCATTGCTTCTCTCAAATTATTTAAGGCCTTTCTGATGGATGCATTTCTTCTCATGCCTTCCCTTAGACATCCTACTTCTCCTTGGGATATTACTATTCTACTTCAAGCATTGACTCAACCAAAATTCAAACCTACAGCCAAGCTGGAACTTCATTTCCTTAAATGGAAAACTTTGTTTTGGTGGCAGTTAGTTCTGCAAAGAGGGTATCAAAACTCCAGGCCCTTTCATGTAAACTTCCGTACATTATTTTTCATAGGAACAGAATTTCCTTTGAACCAGTCCTTTCTTTTTACTAGAGATAGCTACCGAAACAAATTTAAATCAAAACATTAATCTGCCAGTGTTCTTTCCAAATTTTTCTAACAAAGGAGAATACATAGTATATTTATTGGATGTTCATAGACAGCTTTGATTTTACATTCACTGCACAAATGTCTGATCAACGATTTGCGTCCAGTTCAACAAATAGATTGGGTCAAGGAGTTTCCAAGTCATCTTATCAATGTGGTTGTCTGGTTTTATAACTCATTTATACAAAGAAAAAGGTCTTAATTTAACAAAGCTTGTCAAAGCTAACCATACTAGGTCTCTGCAAACCTTTACAACCTTCTTTTTCAGTGCATCTGTTAATGACATTTGTGCTTCAACCACTTGGTCTAACTTTCATACTTTCATATCTCATCATAAATTGGATTTACTGTCTAGGAACAGGGCAGCTGTCCTCTCAAGTATCATTCTGTGATTCCACCCAAGGTTTATATTAACTGAGGACTCTGTCCTGTCTGAGGGACGGACAGAAGAGACATCAGATACAAAATATATGTACTTACCATAACTATTTATTTTTATTTTACATTTGTTGACCGGGATTGTCCGACTGAGCTGAAGAGCCCTTTTTCAGCGGAGGCTCAGGGAGAAAAGCTCCAACATATTATACAATTTTCATTATAAATTAGCATTAAACAGCAATGTTGCAGGATTATTACAAGGCATTAAGTAGCAATACAATGTTATACAGTGTCAATAATCAGGAGTATAACATAACTATTTCAAGATGTATAAAAAGAAATGTCATTAAGATGAGTATAGTTTTTGGGGTAAGTGGTTAAAAAATTGTTTTATCATGATATAGTTGCATGAAGGCAAGACAATTACAATAGAATGTTTCTCTGAGGCAATTTGCTTAATAGATTTTAGAAGACAGTAGAAGGAGTAGTCAAGGAAGATTAGAGAGAGCTAGTGAGAAGAGTGAGTTAAGGGCAGAAAGTAGATTAAGGTATGAGAAGTAGGGGATGTTAAGGAGGGAGAGTGCAGTGGCAGGACCAGTGACTTTTAAAGTGCTCTTTGGTGGCTGTCTTAAATTGTTTAGAATGTGTAAGGGTCCTGATTTCTAGTGGGAGCCTATTCCAGGCAATAGTGGGGTGATAGCTTTACATGTTGCTTCCAAATTTAGACTTGGGTTTGTAGATATGTAGTAGGTCTTGGTTAGAGCTTTGGAGAGGTATGGAGGGAGAATAATGGGAGATGAGAGGTGATAGTGGTGGGCAGTAGGAAGGCTGGTATAGGATAGGGTGGATGATCTAGAGCTGGGAGAGAAGAAGCTGGTGGGGTAATTCAAGCCATTTTAGGTGTTTTAGCGAGAGTGATGGGATTTGTAGATTTGTTGGGCAGCAAATCTTGTTACCTTGTTGTAGGTAGATTTGAGTTTGGTCAGGAGTGCTGAGTTAAGATTTGTGAGAATTTGAGAATTGTACATCAGACTGGATAGAAGGTAGGTAAGAGAGAGTGTAATCTTGGCTTCAGAGGTAAGGAATTTCTTGTTATGTTAAAGGAGCCATAGTTTTGAATGTGTCTTTTTGATACAGTTATTAACATGCAAGTCAAATTTAAGCTGATTGTCGATGGTTACGCCTAAGAGCTTAGTACTGGATTTTACCTGAATGGGAGTGTTATTAAGGGACTGTATGGAGAGGGAGGGTTTAATATTTATGAACTTTTTAGGTAGGAAGAGTAACAGCTTTTTGTTTTTTTTTTTTTTTTGTTTTTTTTTAGGGTTAAGGATGAGCTAGTTGTTGGGGGAGCCATGTTTCAACTAAGTTAAAAGATACCCGAGTAGATGAGAAGAGCTTAGAGGGAGAGTTGGCAGTGGTGATGACTGTAGAGTTATCTGCATATTGCACTAAAGATGATTGAGGATAGGAAGTATAGAGCTGATTAGTGAAGATATTAAAAAGTAAAGACCCTAGGATAGACCCTTGAGGTACACCCATTTTGACAGGGAGAGGAGGGGAGAGTGCAGAGTGCCATCTCACTGACTGAGATCTATCCGTGTGGAATCTGGAGAACCATACAACAGTATCAGAGAAGTTGAGGTTGTGCAATAGAAGAGTGTGTGAGACAGTGTTGAAAGCTTTTGAGAGGTCCAAGATTAGGCAAGAAATATGTTTATGGTCGTCCATTGCTATAGAGACTGTGTTGAGGAAGGATAACAGAGCTGTAGTGGTGCTATGTTTGGGTCTGAAGCCATGTTGTGTGGGTGTAAGCAGATTTTCCTGTATTCAATACTGCATAACTTGTTTATGAATAGATTTTTCTAGTAGTTGAGAGAGGGGAGAGGATAGCGATAGGTCTAAAGTTGGAGATATCAGAGGAGTTACCTTCTTTGTGTATAGGTAAAGTGTAGCATTGTTTCCAGATGGAAGGGACTTTAGCTTCAGAGATAGAGTGATTAATTAGGATAGCTACAGGGAGAGCAAGAGAGTCAGCTGCTAGTGGAGGAAAAGTGGAAGGAATATTGTCAGCTGATGCTGAGAATGGTTTTAATTTAGAGAGTAGAATTTTGATGTAGCTAGTAGTTACAGGTTTGAGGGAGGAGGTATTTGAGGAGATAGTATTAGGAGTAGGTTCAGAAAAGTTGGAGATGTTAGTAGTAGAGGAGTTTGGGTTAGGGTTCAGTAGCTTAGATATTGAATCGATAAAATAGGTATTGAAGATAGTGGCAGTTTTTTCAAATGTCTTGTCTGGGCATGGATTGGGGGAGCTAAGATTACCGGGATGTAATATTTGATTAATAGATTTCCGGAATTTTTTTAGGATTAGACTTTAGGGCTGTGGGAGGTTTGTTATAGAAGTCCTTTTTATCTTTGTGTTTTTTGTCAGATTTCTGAGTTCTTTATATTTTTGTAAGTCTGCGGAGAGCTTAGTTTGTGACCATTTTTTCCATAGTTCTATAGATCTGGGTTGTCTGCTTCTGTTCTTCCTCAACTTTCCTACCACATATCCCCCTACCTATTTATAGAACTTGTTGTGCCATTATCCTGGTTGACCAGAGTGGCCTGTTCTAGGCCCTTCAAGTATTAATTTCAGATCCAGATCAGTTTCTGGGCATTCATAATATATTGGATAAGCTTGTATAGTTTTGTTGTTTTTGCTGTTTATTATAAGGTGCTAAAAATCTCTTGCTCTCAGGCAAACTTAATCTGAGGTAATGCTGGGCTTTGAAGGGGATTATGGGTAAGGGGAGGAGCCTGAACTTGGGATCCAAAGTCTTGAGTAGTGGCCAAAGTCTGATCGGTGGACAGATCTGAAGACCCATCTGTTGAGGAAGGACAGAAGCAGGCAGCACAAATCTGTCACTACAGTTAAGTACATGACACTTTTTTGTGACTTTTTTTAGTTTTTGTGTTGGGGCAGGATATTGTGCTTTTGGAGGGCTGTCAATTTATTTACTTTATTTCATTTTTTTTTACCTTGGAACTGGCTGCTCACTGTTTAAAACATTACTGACTCACTCAGATGCCACTATCCTCCAGTGCTGCTTTTTCAGCTGATACTGTCAAGCTATTATGGGTCTCCATGATTCATTCTTTCCTTGTCTGTAAGAAGAAAATAGCCAGCGATTCTTTGGGTGTTGGGGCAGTTCCAGTTGTTCCTCACCCAATGTTGGGTGACTTTGGTACAGCTGGACTTGGTTTCTCAGACCAGTTATTTTTTTTCATGGTCTCTCCGGTGTAGCACCTAAAGCTAATAAGGACCAGAGGATCGACATACCTTCTGGGGCTATAGGCTACCCTTTTAGGTGCAAGGGAAAACCACTCCTATTGGTTTTGGAAGAAGGGGCAGGTAAAGGTATTTCACATAGCAGAGAAAGGGAACCTGAGCCACGGCTTGATATGCCTGGTATGGGTTGTTTTTTTCCCCAGGGAATTTTCCAGGAAAAGAGAACAAAAAGAAATAAAATTGTTTTCTTTTGTTTTGATTTCTATGAAAAGGGAAGATTTGCTGCAGTTCATTAGAAAACTCACTTCTGCTTTTTCTCTCCCTACTATGCCCTTAGGAGGGAGACAGCGTCCTTTCTTTTTCTGATCATGAATTCCAGTCAGAAAAGCTGGGATTCGACTGTAATATGCTTCAGGAGTGTATCTCAACCTCAAAATTCTGATTCTGTGGAAAGTATTGCTTCATATTTCCTTTCAAAAGACTTACCTTTTTTCTGAGACTTTATTTAAAATTAAAGATTTTTTTTTAATGGGAGCAGAATTATATTCCTATTTCCCAGTACATTTATTATAATTTATTTCTGCTGGATGCTCCTAAGTCTGCAGCTCTTCCTCCTGTTTTATGTGCTTTAGAGAATGTTTTACTCACAGCGTGTAACTTACCTGAGAGTCAACCTCTTGTTTACCTGACTGGTTATACAGGATACATCAGACACAGATACTTGTTTAATCCTAAAGCAGATCCTGCAGGGATTTCGTTATTCAAAACTGCTGCTGCTTAAACAAATTGCTACTCTAACAAGGATGGAAAACTTTTGAAAAATTTGACAAGGTTTATTAATCTGTCTCTTTACCATTCAGAATATTAAACTGTCTGGCTCATATGTTAAAAGATTTTGCTTCTGTCTTTCAGAACGTGTAAAATGTCCTTTTCAGAGTTGAAGAATTCTTTGAATGTCTCTCTCTCATCTGTTTCTCATGTAATGAAACATTATTTAGTGTTCCTATGATGCTTCTGAGTGTGTAAAGAGTTGCTGCTTCTGGATCAGTCCTGAGAATATTTGCTTGGTTGTATTCTCAAAATCATCTGAAGATGTTAAAATTGAAATTCTATAGTCTTCCCTGGACAAGGCAATTCGGTTTGGCCCTTTTGCAACTGAAGTTCTCAAGAAGTGTGGTGAGAGGGGACAGCTAATTCACGTTATTGCCAGAATCTTTCAAACATACCTTTTTAAGGCAAATGAAAAATGTTCTTCCACCTCAGCCTCCTTTTTCAAAAAGCAATTTAAACAGCAAACTTTTTCTCAGGATTAAAAAAAAAAAAACAGTGGAAAGGTAAAGTGTCTCAAAACCAAGGGCAGTCCAGTATGTTGGAATGACTGTTTGCCTCTTCAGCACCCTCCTCCTAACAGTCTCTCACTCTTAGCCTTCATCTTCCTCTGTGGCACCAGAGTGTTTCAGACAGATGAGTTCTAAGCATCATTCAGCAGGGATACACTTGGCAATGGAAGACCCTCTGTCGTTTCCAGGTCCAGGAGACTACTCATTTCCCATTAAAAAAAGTCTCTCTCATCTCCGCTTCTTAAACTAGTGTTCTCGTGGGTAGTCTCGCCTGTGATGTAGAGTGATAAAGCTCTGATTATGGACTAGGCAACCTGGATTCCATTAGCAGCTCAGGTGTCCAACACAGCAGTAGGGAGGGATGGTTACAAAGGTGTTCCCTTTGATGTCCCAGGCAGAGGCTGGGGCTACCATTGTATACTCATGCCATGATACAACCACATAATTGGAAGAGGGGAGGGAAAATGAGTGGTAGTCCTTAAAATGAAAATACACTATGGTAGATGCAAGACAACACTGCTCTTCCAGGACCCCATTAGGATCCATGTCAGGCCTGGTTAGAATTTGGTGTTAGACTGGAGATAGCAGAGTGACAGGTAGACCTGGCATTGGGTTTGGCTGTCAAAATGAAGCAGAGTTGCAGTAGCAATCCCAAAAAATGTTCCAGCAGGGAGTAATAGAACCAGTGCCTGCCTGTCAGATGGGCAGATGGTTTTACTTGAGGATTTTTTTGGTGCAGAAGAGGAAAGAGACTTGGAGGCCTGTGGTAGACCTCTCCTTTCTAAATCTTTTTGTCAAGGTCTCAAAGTTCAAAATGATCTTTTCAGTCCCTGTTACCTCTTGTCCATTTACTAGTAGATCTTATCCCCTTTACAGACTTGCAGTGATAGCCTACAAGATAGTAACACAACTCAGTGTGACTCTTCAAGTTTTATATATTCAGTTATAGCAAAAATTTGTAGCAGACAATGCAAGCAGGACCAGGGCAGAGTGTTATCAATGTAAACTTCACATTGAGGTCTTCCAAGAATTGATCCATTTGTGGAGGTCACCTGAAGTAGTTCTGTTTGCCTCCTGTCAGAACAGACAGCTAAATAAATTCTGCTCTAGGATTTCTTGTGTACAGGGCTGGAAGATGGATGCTTTCTCGTTTCTTTGGACAAGAATGTTTCTCGTATGCCTTTCTACTAATTTTCCATAAGGACAGGGTTACTTTGAGAAAAAGTCCTTACTTTGCCTAAAGTGCTCTTAGAGTTTACCTTCAGACAGTGTACTAATTACCCTGTCTTTGTCTTGATCGAAAAACAAGGGAGAATGTCCTTTCATCTTGCCTTCATAGGAGACTGTGTCAAAGCATGCAATTTTAGGTGGTTGTGTCATGCTCTTTCTTTTTGTTACTCTTACTATAATTAGTTTCGGTCAGGATTAGGACCCATTCCTCTAGTGCTTTGGCTTCTTTGTTGGGTTTCTGGAAAGGGGTGGACTCTGGAAGTATTGGAGAGGCAGCAACTTGATTCTCTGTACATGCCTTTAAAGCCACTACAAACTAGATTTCATTTCCTTGTCCAGAATAGGCTTTGCTATGGCAATTCTGCAGGGTCTCCTGGATTCATGATTTCTTTCTTCTTCCCTAGATTCTTGGCTAGGGTAATCTACCCAAACAGTTTAGTCTACTGCAACTATGACCTTGCGTTGAAGATTGCATAGTTGTGTAAGTGAACTTACAATAGCAGTAGAAATTCTAATAAATTGTTGCTGCAGTAACTGTCCTCAGAAGTTATTTTGATATATCATTGTTAAACTAATTGTCCTCTTCTCTCCATCCGGAGTAGAATGAGTTTTGAGCTAGATTTTTTTTTTTGGTTAAGTAGTTGTGTTTAGGATATATGGGTAGAAGTTAATATTTGGTAGAAATTTGGGTGTAGAATTAGAATTAAAATGAGAAAGAAAAGGGGATTCTGGTAACTAAGTTGGATGAGTTAGATGCTACAGGTATATATAGCCCACCTAATCATGAAGGGATTCACATCTAGATCAGGGGAGGTCATCGTACCTATTTACTCATCCCTCATCAGGCCCATAATTGAGTACAATGCCCCTTTTGGGATGTACCTTACCAGACACCTGCAGCAACTGGAAAGACCCCAAAAGTACCTCACCAAGAGGATCAAAGGGCTCAAACAGATGCCATATGCTGCCCGGTTAAAGAAACTCCAGCTCTACTCAGTGGCAATACCGCCTGCTCAGAGGCGATCTGTGCCTGACGTATAAAGCCATGTCCAACCCGGAATTAATGGACATGCTGCACCTCAGAAAATCCAAATCCCATCGAGCTACGTGCTCGAGAGACTTCAACCTCAGCACTGAAATAAATAGGACATGCTGGAGGGACAGATTCATAACCCAGAGGCTCCCTTCACTCTGGAATAAAATCCCAGTCCAGGTTAGGCAGAGTCCCACTTTGACTCTCTTCAAGAGGAATCTTGATGAGTGGATGGGAGATCGTAGGTTTACCCCAGCTATCACTTCTGTGTCACTGTTAGACAGAGGCGCACAGTATACTAACCTCAAAAAAAGGCATAGCAAAATTAATTTAAAATGGGTGGCGAAAGCCAAACACACTCTGGCTAGGCTTGTAAATGCCCTAGGGCAGATAGCCTAGTATGAACCTATGAACCTATATAGGGGGCTTTGAAACTGATGTGTATAGTGGGGTTGTATTAGGGGCTTTGATTATTAAAAATATGCTGTTAGTATATCCATAATATGTTTGAAGAAGACAAAGGTGTAAACATAGACAAAAGGAGGAAACTGGAAATGAGCTTTGGGAGTGAGACAAGCCTGAGTTTAGTGGGAGAGAGTAGCAAGCTCAACCCACCACGCCCCACCCCGAACTCCAGAAAGTGTCTTCCAACAAGGCACAGTCTATAGTAACTGCTGCTTGATGTTAGATGAGCAGGGATGGCCACATTGGGAGAAAGCCCATTTGTAATTCACTTTTTTACTTTTTCTCGTATTACAACTAATAAAATCTTGGTTTGTGATAGCTGAAGGGTTGTAATACGGAGACTTTTACAGCTACTTAGAGGAACAAATGCCAGCACAATTAGGAGCAATAAGACTTATGGGGAAAGAAGAAAAAAATATGGCAATGTGCTCCCAGCCCCAGTAAAGCACTCAGAGCACTTTGTAGGAAAACAGTTTTTGAGGGGTGGGGGCAGTATGTAAATTTTTGTCTCTCTTACTCCTGCTAATGATATTTTTTTGTTTGATGAACTGGTACAAGTCGTGGCTTAGTATTTGACATACAGCTTCTTTGTGCCCCATTGGGATAATTTGCTGCAAGGGCAAAATGCTTACATTTGAAAGCGTCAACTTGAAACAAGCTGTCATCAACACCTTCATGTGCTGACTTATGTATTATCACAACAGTGGACTCCAAGTGCTGGGATTGCCTGTAAATGGGCTGTAATGGTGGTGACACTGTCCTGTACACTCCTTTTTTGAAAGCTCCAACTTGAAACAGTCTGTTAGTATTTTCAGGTGCTGCTGAGGTATTACCACAGAGCTAGACTCCTACTCCTGGTGTTGCCTATTAGGGGGCTTTAATTGCAGGGATGCTCATGTTTTGAGAATGCAACACTACAGGTGGAGGTGATTGGAACTGCTGAGCTTTCCTGGGAGAAGAAAGGATGTTATGATAAATAGGATTTTCTGACCATTTGCTACTGGTCAAAGCCAAGGGGAGTTATTGACCCATGTTCCAAGATCTCTGATTACATTATCATTTGGAGTCTGATATTGGCAATACTGTAATGAAGTGTCGGAGTTCTGAGTGGTCGATCTTCTGGAGTTTCGTTTTTTTTTTTTTTTTCGTCTCGGTCTTTTGAAAGTCGGGTTAAGTAAGCTTTCAGGTTTCTGAAGAAGACCCCTTTCTATACTTTAGAAAAGGAACCAAAGACTATGATATTGCATCTTTCCAACTCCAGGACTGGCATATCCATGAAGGTACATCCATTCTCACTGAGGGAAGGTGGAGTGTGCCAGACAGAATCATTTAACTAGGATTCCATGCCACTGAACTGGACTTTAGCCTACAGTTGGAGGAAGCATCCAAGTGGCGGGAAGTATCATCCATTTTGTGGATTTCCCTAAAGATAAAGTGAACAAAGATGGCAGAACTATTTCACAGTGCCCATCGATGACCGAAAAACGTTGTCAGTACGTGGAAATTTGTTTGATCACTTGGTACGTTGCATGCCTTACCATACTGCCAAGAACTACTTTAAATAATTTGATGTTTTTCTGACTTTCATGTACAGCAAGTTAAGTTTTGGTAATTGATACCAACTCAAAATTAAGTTAATAATTTATTTCTTATGTAGTAATAAATTCTATTTTTATACAAAATTCAACTTGGTGAATGTTAGCTGTTTAAATTGTGGCCTGATTGTAACCTAGAACAATAGGATTTTGAAAGTGGAGCAAGTAAGTGTTGAGACAGTCATTCTTACCCATAGAAAAATGCATTGCTTACAATAACTATTAGATTCCAGCCTAATTGTTTTGATACACCCTCGCAGTCGCTTCTTCTTTCTCTTTGGTGACAGTTTCAGACAAATAGATTCTGAAGAGGTTATAGTTGGTAGAGTGAGGATAATCCTCCTTTCTGGGGGGGGGGGGGGGATTCCTAATTCACCAGAACAGTCTTTCTTATTTCCACCTGTTCTTCATTACATGCTGTTCCAGAGCATGATAGAACCAGTTCCTCCTCCTCAAGTGGGGAAAGGCTTGTATTCAAGGATGTCTTTAGAACCAAAGAAAGATGATGCTTGGAGACCTGTTCTGGATCTTTTTAAGACCTGTTTGTGATAGTGCCTAATTTAAATGATGTTACTTCACAATCTGTTACCTTTTTACATTTTCTTCCTCATTCAAGTTTCCTTGTATTATTACTTTTAAAAGATGCTTGTCATCACATTACTTTCCATCCAGACTGCAGACATTTCTTAAGGTTTTGTGTCTGGATCACATTACCCGTGCTCTATCTTACCTTTTGGACTGTACCAAGAGTGTTTACAAAGTGTCTAGCTCCACTTATAGCAGGCTACAGGGTATCCTTTGCTTTTTTTTTCTCCCATATTTAGATGACTTGCTTATCTTTGCAGTACCTTTTTCAAAGTGTCAGGAATCTGTCACTTGGATAAAAGATCTCTTACCCAAGATGGGATTCAGAAGTCCTGTTTGACTCCTTCTCACAGGATTGTGTTCATGGGGCATCAGCTGGATATATCAGATCAAAGAGCTTCTCTTCCACAGGTTTTCCATTCAGACTTCAGTCACTGCAAGGGAATACTTTAGGATTGTGGGTCTCATGGCATCTATGATTCTCGTGATAACCCTGGCAAGATTCCACAAGAGAAAGATGCAGTGGTATCTGAAATCTCTCTGGTCCCATCATCAATATCCCTTGTCTTTTCAAATCCCAGTGCTGGGAGTTGTCAGTAGAGAAAATACTTGGTGGAGACAGCAACTATCCCTAAATTTGTGTCTCCTCTTCTCGCTTTCTCTCTGTGTTCCAAAGCAGTCAGCCATACCAGACTCCTCTGACTTTGTTTGGGGAGTAGTTTCAGGAGGGACAGTAGTGCAAAGTGTGAGGAACACCTAGGACAGATGCAGGCACATAAATATAAGAGATGCTTTGCTTTCCCTGCCAAAGGCACTCAACTCTTTGAATCACCTTTGGTCTCCAGGACCTCTTCAAGTTGTTTCAGTCAATACCACAGTCATTTGGTACATCTACAAGCGGTAGGGAACAACGTTGTACCCCCTTTGCAGACTAGCCATATTAGCTTGGGATATAGCTTCACAACACAGTCTCACTCTACAGGCATCCTACGTTCTGCCAGAGCATTATTATGTGGTAGACAGGCTGCGCAGGACAAGGGTATACCCTTACATATACAAACTAGATCGGGGAGTATTCCAAGATTTGATCCATCTCTGGAGTGTTCCACTAGTAGACCTATTTGCTTCCTCTCTAAATAATCAGCTTTTAGACTCCACTCCAAGATTCCATGCAAAAAAAGTCTGAAAGACAGATGCCTTTTCTTTTCCTTGGACAGGAATGTTCTTGTATGCTTTTCCACCTGTTTCACTAATATCCAAGGTACTTTTGAAGATTTAGAAGGAATCCCCCAAGATCATTGTGGAGACTCCCTTACTAGCCCAGGCAGCAGTGGTTCTACCCTCTTTTGGAAATGGCATGGGGTAATTACCACAAGCTTCTTCACATAATGGATCTACTCACACATGATCAGTGGTGCATTATACATTCCGGCCCCGGTCATCTTCAGCTGACTGCCTAGATGATAGGTCTTTGATTCCCTTTTAGGCACCTGCTTACCGAGGATGTGGAGGAAGTACAAATGGAGGCAAGAAAGCCTGCTTACTACAAAACTGTATATTAGCAAAATGGGAAAGGTTTTCTATTTGATGGCAATAACAGCATAATCGGCTCCCATGCAGGGCCAGCTGTTCTTCGTTTTTACAATATTTGTGTGAATTGCTATCCTGTAGCTTTTTTTTAGTTCACTATCAAGGTTAATTTATTGGGCATTTCAGCATGTCTGCCCATGGATCCTCCTGTTTCAAGGCATTCTCATGTCAAAATATTTCTTTTCAAAGAAAACCGGTGGCTCCTTCTTGAGATCTTAATTTTGTGTTAGAATAGCTAACACTTGTTCCATTTGAGCCAGCTAATGTGGCTGACTTCAGGTTCTTAACATGGAAAACAATTTTACTGATTGCTCTGATCACTGCAAAAAGGGTGTCTGAGTTGGAAGCTCTTATGGAGAGTCAATTCTATCTCATTTTCCACAGAGACAAGGTTTCTTTGAGAACTAATCTCTCTTGTATGCAGAAAGTGGTATACAATTTTACTTTAAGCCAAACTATCCATTCCCCCATTTTCTTTACTGACCCTAAAAATGAGGGAGAAAGGATACTCGCTTTTCCTGGACTTCTACTGACAACTTGGGTACTATCTTGATGGAACTAAATCTTTCAGATCTTTGAATCTGAGGTTATTACCCTTTGTTAAACTCAACACAACAAATGTATTCCAGGCATGGTTAAGGATCGCTGTACCAGGACCTTGGCTTCATCTACGACTTTTTGAAGAGAGTTGGATTCAAGAAATATACTAGAAGCAGCAACTTGGTCTTCTGCACATACTTTTACAAAGCACTATAAGCTTGATTTCTCTCTTCAGGACTAGATCAGGCTTTGCTTGGACCATTCTCCAGGGGCTCCTGAATTATTCTTCTTCCAAGGCTTAGGCTAATGTAGTAGTTATCATTATAACGAACATAGTACAGTTGTGTAAATATCCATGACAGTAGATTTGATGTTATCCATTTCATTATTCCTCATGATTGGGTCTTGGATCCGATCCAACCCTACACAAGACATAGATCCAAGGCTTGAGCTCCTTCCTCTCCCATAATCCCCTTCTGCACTCTAACCCTCAGATCTCATTTGCTGCATTTATGCAGTCATAATCCTTGGCTCTTGAACTGTGCACCATAGCTTTTTTCAGGTATTCTTCAACTAAGTGAATTTTCCTGTTTTTTGCTGGTTACTGCTTCTCTAGGTAGTCTTTTTTTTCTGTACCCTCCCCTCCTGTTCCCAGTGTATCTCTAACGTTAGTGTGTTTTGTGATACTCCCCCTTTCCTCTCTAGTTGGCGCTTGGTGCCTTTTTCTGTACTGTTCTGTAGTTAATGGCATTGGGGCCTATTTTTTGACTGGTTCTTACCTTTAATAGTTAATTAGTGAGTTAGTTTTTCTTGGACTGTTCATTGCTAGGCGGTTTATCCTTTGGTGTTTTTGTGCGTTCTGTTTGTGTGTGTCTGGCTGGTATGTTTGAGAAAGACAGACCTACAGGGTTTAAGAGGTGCGCTTCTTGTGGACATAAGATGCCTAATTTTGATGCCCACAAGAAGTCTGTCTATTGTTTGGGGACCAACCATCTCAAGGCTGAATGCTCTGTCTATGCAGCATTCAGCTATTGAGCACTGGTGGAATACCATAACAAGTTGCTTTTGAAGGGAGTGGTCTAAGGGAATCCTCAAGTCCCTAGTTACATCAAGCCCTAAGGACTCTAAAAGGAAATCTCCATCTGCTTCCCTGGACTCTTCTCCTTCCTTGTCTGATAATTGGCCTAGGCTTTCAGATCAGAGATCTCCAGATCCAAAATTGCCTTTGGCCGTGTTGGATTTGACATCTAATCTGTGGGTAGGTTCCAAGGTGGTCTCAGAGCAAAGACCTTTGGATCTGACTAGAGTTAGGGTCGGATCCGCCTATTCCTTTGGATCTTGAGAAGGTGGTCCAGCAAGATGTCAGCTCTGACAGGTTTGTCGAATCTGATATTACTTTGTAAGGGCTCTCCTTCCCCTTCAGGATCCACCAAGGATCTGAAGCACTCGGCTGCTAGGCCTTGGAGCCAGTATTTGGATCGTGGACATCATAAGTCTGCTTCAGGGTCCAGGCTTGGGTCCCTGACCAAGTCCACCCATTCCTTGGCTTCCTCTAGATCCTCCAGGTGCCTTTTGCCCATGGATATGGACAGGATGATGAAGAGCTTCCTCAGGGCCCAGATGGAGTTGGGTCTTTTGTAATCTCTAGCCCACTCTGGCTCAGCAAGATCCCTGGCCCCAGGGTTGTTCTTTCCTCTTCTGACTCTCCCTGTTTCGGAATTCCTGGACCCAGTTCACCCAAGGGAGGCATTGATGGGTCAGAGGATACGCGCTTTTCTGACTCAGGGTCCTTGAACAGCTCAATTCTACTGCCTTCAGAACAGAGCAGGTCTTTGCTCTGAGAGGTTAGCACTGGGTCTCTGGGGAGGGGATTAAGATCAGGCTTATTGCATTGATCCCTTCCCTTGGGGGTCTCAGCCCTTGACAGCTTGGGACTGGTACTGTCTGGCTGGGACCAGGGTTTGGCTCCAGTCCTTCTTACCAGGTGGTTTCGGCTCCCAGGGACGGGGAGGAGTTTCCTCAAGTCCGCTTTTGGGTGGTAGAGCAGACTTTCTCCAGGTTTGGAGCAGCTTCTTCCCCTGTACAGAATCCATCCCAGCCCATCACTATTCTGAGACCTGAACCCATCCATACTGTCCAGGGTCAGTCCTCCCGAGGTAGCCTTCAGATGGCATCTAACCCCCAGATGGTTCCCCTCTCTTCTGCATCCTCACCTATGCTCCACACACAGGAGGTGCCATGGAAGAGAAAAGTGTAAGAGGAGACACTTGGACTCACCCATGGAGCCCCCCACAAAGGACACAGATTTTGATGAGGGGGACAGGTCACCCAGGTCTCCGTCAGACAACGTCTCCTTTGGAGACATTTTGGAACTGTTGAAACACGAAGGTGGATGGACTTCCCATCCCCCATCTTCAGAAGAATATTGTGTTCCTGAAGGCTTTTGGGACGAGACCATCTACTTCCTCGGTGTTCTCCACTCCCCGCGGGTGAGCTCATCGACCTTATTTTACACATGGCATGGAAGGAACCTGACACTGTGGAACCAGTCGTAAAGATAGCTGACAAGATTTTGAGACCCCTTCCGGTAGGATGCATTGGAGCAAAGTCATTCCAGTTGATGCCATTGTGGGTGCCACAGCCACCAAAAAGGAGCTGGCTGAACAGAGCTCCACCATCCATTACCTGAACAGGGAGTCTCAGGCGATAAGACACGGGAAGCACGTCTACACCTCAGCCACATTTGGCTTGAAAGCTCTTAACTATATGGTGCACTTTATCTGCCTCCAAAGAGATCTAGTTGATGAACCAACCAGCTCTCTTCAAGTTGATGTCTGTGGAGGACCTCAAAAAGGCTGTCTGCCCAGCTCACCACTCTCCTCTCTTGCCAACTTCTCAATGAGATTAATCTCAAATGCTACTGAGTATACCTTTCGAGCAGCCTGTGCAGGCACTGCCTTGAGGCATCATGCGTGGAGGTGGTTGTGCGAGTTTGTGGAACCCTTCAAGGAGTCTTTCATGAATGCTGCCTTTGATGGCTCCTCGGTTTTTGAACCATCAGTCAAGGAAACTTTGACCCACAGTGAGCAGGAAGGGAAGACATTAGCAGTAGGGGTCCAGTTTTCTACCCCCCAGGTCTTTTTCCAAGAACCAACAGGGAGGTAAGAAACATTGGTTCCAGAAGTCACAGGGTTCCTTCCAGGATGCTCCTGAGGATTCCTCTTCCAGAGGCAAGGGAAGAGGGTTCAATGGTACACACCGCCCCAGAGGAAGAGGGGGTCTGCAGAACCAGGACTTCAGAGAACCTTTCTCTGAAAAGCCCTTTCAGCGCCCCTGCGAAGTTGCCCGACTGTCCTGCCCTGGAGGCAGTCGGGGGGTGGTTCTTGTTGCACCCAAACACCTGGGCAGCCATAATGAACGATCACTGGGTGCTCAATATCATATTCAGGGGTTATTACATTCCCTTTTCTCAACCACCTCTAAAAGTCCCAAGAGAGTTCTCACCACCCAGTCAGAGGGAACTGGCCTAAAGAGAAGTTCCAACACTTCTAGAAAAAAGAGCCATCCAGGTGGTCCCAGCAGGGCAAAGAGGGTCTGGAACTTACTCTTGCTTCTTTTTGGTGCCAGGAAGACTGGGGACCTGCATCCAATTTTGGACCTCAGTGAGTTGAATCTGTTTGTGAAGAAGTCAGAGTTCTGGGTGGTAACTGTTCATTCCATCCTTTTGCTTTTGCACAAGGATGTGCTTTGTAGACCTACAGGATGCTTACAATCACATCAAAATGGACAGGTGTTCCAGGAGGCATCTGCACTTTTGTCTGGTAGCCAATAATTTTCAATTCAGAGTCCTGCCCTTTGCACTCACCACAGCCCCCCCCCCCCCTGGTGTTTACGAAATGCTTAGCAGTGATCGCAGCTCACTTGAGACTGCAGGGATTCAACTTTTTTCTGAACCTGGATAGTTGTCTCCTTATGACATCCACAGGGCAGTTTGACATTAGTGACACAGTACCTTTCAGAGACCTTCAACGAGTTAGGTGTTGCATTCAATGTGGCCAAGTCAAAAGTAACTCTGGTGCAAAGTCTGGAGTTTACAGGAACCCAGCTCAGTGACAGAAAATGCAGTTTTGCCCCCTCAGAAAATGGATTTACTCAGGCAGCAGGTCAAGGCGATTCTAGAGGTCTCGTTGCTGCAGGCGTACCTCATTCTGAAGGCTCTGGGGTCCATGTAAGCATTTATTCTCCTTGCAACACTGGTGAGATATTAGATGCGAGCACTCAAGTGGATGCTAGCAGTCCAGTGGTCCATTCTCTATCATCCTATTTCTACGCCGATATGACTGGCACCCATTTGCAGAAGACATCTTTCCAGGGACCTCTTCTGAGGCAGGTCTTTCTCACTTCCCTCTCCCACAGCCACAGTGACCATGGATGCTTCCCTTCTAGGGTGGGGTGGTGGGCACTTTTAGGGCAGAACTGTCCAAGACACATGGTCTACTACAGAGACCAAGTTGCACATAAACATTCTAAAGGTGAGACTAGTCCTTTCAACATTGCAAACCTTACAGGATTGCCTTCCTGTGGGGATGGTTGCAGTTCATACAGACAGCATGTCAGTGGTCTGGTACATCAACAAGCAGGGGGGGACACATTCTTATCCGCTGTGTAGAGAGGCCATGAGTGTGTGGGAATGGACAACTTCTTCCAGTTGCTTTCTTCTTGCAATGCACATACCCAGAGAGTCCAGCGCGTTGGCAGACAGACTCAGTAGGTCCATCTTGAGCGCACATAAGAGGTCCCTGAATCCATCAGTGGCATCTCAGATATTCGGCCAGTGGGGCCAGCCTTGCTGCGACCTCTCTGCATCCCCAATGAATAACAAATACAGCAGGTACTTTGCCCTGATCCCCCCAGAGGGGCCAGTCCCTGAGGTAAGCTGTAGTCCATGATTGGGTTCCATGTCTACTTTATCCATCTATCCAGTTGATCCCCAGGGTACTGCAGAAAGCCCACAGACTGAAGTGTCCCGTGATCCTTATTGCCCCTTTCTGGCCTCATCAGGTGTGGTTTCCCTTCCTATGGTCTCATCTGAAATATCCTCCATGGATAGTAGATCCCACTCTGTATCTCATCTCTCATCCCTCAGAGCTGAAAACCTCCGAACCCCTGATCCCTTCTACCATAAAGCTGCAGTTAGTGGCCATTTCCAATTTTCATGTTAGTAGGGAAGCCTACCTTTTCCTCCCTCCAGATTATGCAAGGCCTTCATGAAAGGTGTTTTTCTCCTCAGGTCCTCTATCAAAGATCCTCTCCTCCTTGGGATTTGACTATGATGTTGCAGTCTCTCACTCAGTCATTCGAGCTGGCTCATTCCTGTGATATTAAGTACTTGTCCTGGAAGACTGCCTTTCTTGTGGCCATAATTTTGGCTAAGAGGGTCTTGGAATTACAGGCTTTGTCGTCCAAGCCGCCATATATCATTTTTCAGAAAGAGTGTGCCCTTGAGGACTAATCCTTCCTTCATGCCAAAGGTAAACACTGAAACCAGTATCAACCAGTCTATTCAGTTACCTGTCTTTTTTTCAAAATCATTTCAATAAAAGTGAATACCTCCTCCATACACTGGATGTACATAGGCAGTTAAAATTTTACTTGCACAGGACTAAAGCTTTCAGGAAATCTGATCAATTGTTTGTAGCCTACTCTCTGAACAGACATGGTTAAGCAGTGTCTAAGGCAACAGTTTCCAAATGGATTTCAAACTGTATTTCCACCAGTTATTCTCTGTGTTTAGTTGCCTTGTCCGCCTAGGGCTCGCTACCTCATCAGCCTTCTCTGCTAGGGTGTCTATAGATGACATTTGTGCTGCAGCCACTTGGTCCACTCCTTACACCTTTGTTTCTTATTACAAATTGGATATTGTCTCCAGAAACGGAGAATCTTTTGGTTCCATGATGCTCTGGCACATCCATCATTAGGGCCGCCCAGGATACAATTTTAGCTGGGGATTCTGACCCAGTCGTGAGATATAATAGAATGGATAACATCAGATCAGCAGTTATGTACTTACCATAACTTGGCATCTGCGTTATCCTGTTTCATTGTTCCCGCCCACCTTCCCCAATCCATGCTTTGTGGGGATCTGAGAAAGCTGGAGTCCTTAGGATCCTGGGCTCAGTTCTCTTGCTTAAAGTTTCAGGTATATATTCTATGGTGGGACTACAGTAAACTTGATCTGAGGGTTAGAGTGCAGAAGAGGATTATGGGAGAAGGAGGAGCTTGAGCCTTGGATCTGTGTCTTGTGTAGTGCCAGGTCGGATCCAGTCTGATGTCTGATACAAGACCCAGTCATGAGGAATAATGAAATAGGATAACACAGATGCCAAGTTAGGGGAAGTACATAACTGCTGATATTTGAATGATCACTGCTCCCCTCCTATCCATCCCCCTTGTTTTATGGTGTGTGTTTTTTGCTGAGGTGTGGCTGACTTTTTGTTCTTCCTAGCATTGTTCTTTCAGGACTCAGCCTCACTCTCTCTGTTGGCAAGAAAGCTCTGAAGGGTTAACCATTTTCAATGTTGTGACCCGCTAGAGTGAGTCCCAGAACATGGAGACTGAATGACTGAAAGAATGAGTTACATGTATTAAGTCTGAGATGGCCATTTATCAGAATGTTCCCTTTTCTCCAAAGTATGGCAGTCTCGGAGTTGGTATATATAAGTTCGGGGTGGGGTGTGTGTGCAGGGGTCTCTGCTCCCCTGCAAAAAAAGTTTTAAGAAGAGACCGATTTTCGACATTTACCCTTCTCTGAGTTTTCAGTCTTTTTTTACAGCTTTTCAGAACTTGGCATTTCAAGTGCCAGCATTTCAATAAGGAGCCTTCTGAAGGGCTTGGCATCCATACATGTCTTTTGGTCAATGCAGCTTGAGCTGCTAGACAGTTTGGGCACGTGGAAGGTGCCCTTAAGCTTTGGAAGCTGGCTGGCTGTTATCCTTCGCAGAATAGCAAAGGCTACTGCAGCAAAGCAGTGAGCATTTGATCATCTACTGTTATAGTAAATTTACTTACACAACTGTACTTTCATGATTCCCAGTCTGGTGATTGCTGAAAGTAGATGTCAAAAAGGAGGGGTGTCAGTACTGAGCCCTTGGGTTCAGTAGTACCTTCATAGATTCTGAGGAGTCACCTGCCACCTTAACTATGTGGGTTCTGTCTTTCAGCCGTTTGGGTATCCATTTCATGATTGACTCGATCTTTAATGATGCCAGCACGAGAAAAACTGTTGAATGCTTTGGTCAGATTCAGCTAAGCCATGTGAACAGAATGATTGTTGTTTACAGTGCTTTGTGATGGCACTTGAAGTCAAATAAACTGAGTAGGCAGGATCTTCTTTGACAAAGCCAAACTGATGTGGGTCTAGCCTGATAAGGTTTTTGATATCCAAGTTTTTGATTTTAAATATGAAGCATTCAGTGAAGTTAAGATAATTGCTTTAGGGATAACGTTTGTACTAACTTTGCCTGCTAATATATTTGCGATGTCTTCTGGGGTCTGATTTGGGGTTCCATTTTGTATAAATTTAGAACACTGCTGGGTGTTATTTCTTAAAATCTTTCTCAATTTAACTAATGAAGGACTTATAATTATTAATTGCTTCAAATACTAATTTAAGTTTAGGAATTGCCATACTAGGTCTGATGGTAGTTTTTACCCCTCTACTGATGTTCTTGATGCAATCTTTAATATGAGGAATTTTAGATCTACTGTATGTTTTTTTTTTTTTTTTTTTTTCCTTTTGTTAAGGATTTGTTTTTTAATCTAGTGAACCACCAGAGTGACTTGTTGCTAATCTTCCCATTTTATTTGGCTGTAGTATAGACTGCCAGGTGTAGGCACATATCTTTGTGGGGGTAAAACCCCTTTGTATAAATGTTAGCTGAGTTGTTTTTTGTGTTGGGTCTGGTGATGATGCAGGGGAATTTCAATAGCTTGTCACAGAGTGTGAGGAGATTTGCACATCTGAACTTTTTAAATTAAGAACAAAAACTAGGCAGGTTATAATGGGGAACATAAAATGCTTGTCCATATACACCTTAGAGTGGACACAGCTGAAAGCTCTTGCCTCAGTTTTCAAGCACTTGATAGTGTTCACCTCCCAGATCAAGCAGAGCTGTACATAACCCTAGTATAAATTTGTGTCTAGTCAGAATTGTTCATTTTTAGAGCATTTTTTGCTCTCTACTTCATTCCTACAGCCTTTCTACCCAGTGCCCCATGTCCATGCTTGGTCTGACACCACCTCTGCTCTCCTCCCGATTTAAGCAGATGTAGCTGTGTCCAGTTGTAGATCCTAAGGATGTCATAGGAGTTTTGGCCATCACATTTAGCCAGGTATTTTGGCTTGGGCCTATCCGTTACTCCCCTCTCCTAGATTGGTGATGATGTTGTGTCCAAGAGTTGGGTGTACAATGGGGATGTGATCCATATTGTTCTATCCCCCTTCCCCTCCTTGGATTACGTCCCCTCAAAGCATCACCCCCTAGTCTCCACCAAAAATCTTGCCAGGGAATGACCCTGTAACCACCCATCCCCTCTTGGGATAGGTATACCCATTCCTCCCTTGCTGTTCAGTCAGTCTTTTGAGCTGCCAATTGAACTCAGATCAGCTGGGCTGTTGTCATGGCTTTATCCCTCTATTCTACAGCCAGTCCCTGGGTTACGAATATCCGACATGCGGACAACCCATAGCTATGAATGGGCTGCCGCAATGTCGGAAAAAAACATCAAAATAAAAAAGAAACATAGGTTCATAGGTTCATACTAGGCTATCTGCCCGAGGGCATTTATAAGCCTAGCCCATAGTTTTGTGGCTTACGCCACCCCTTTAGTTTGGAGAAACTATGCCCATTATTTTGCTGTGCCTCTGTCGAGCAGTGACACTGAGGTAACCCCTGGGGTGTATCTGTGATCTCCCATCCATTGGTCAAGATTCCTCTTGAACAAGGCCAGCGAGGTGCTCTGCCTCACATAAACCGGGATTTTGTTCCACAGCATAGGGAGTCTTTGGGTGATGAATCTATCCCTCCAGCACGTCCTATTAATAACCGTGTCGAGGTTTAAGTCTCCCGCCCTTGTGGCTCTGAGAGATCTAGATTTTTTGAGATGAAGCATGTTTATCAAATCTGGGTTTGACATGGCCTTGTATGTCAGGCATAGGTCACCTCTGAGCAAGCGGTAAGCAACTGAATATAACTGGAGTTCTTTCAGTCGGGCAGCATAAGACAGATTTTTGAGACCCTTTATCCTTTTGGTGAGGAACTTTTGTGGCCTCTCCAGCTGCTGCAAGTGTCGGGTCAGATACATTCCGAATGGGGCATTGTACTCAATCATTGGTCTGATGAGTGATGAGTATAGGGAGACTATGACTTCCCTTGATCTAGATGTGAATCCCTTCATGATAAGGTAGGCAATGTAGAAGGTCTTCCTAACTACTTTAGCAATATGAGTGTCGAATGAAAGGCTACTGTCAACCTGGGTTCCCAGGTCCCTAATAACTTCTTCTGTGTTCAGGCGATTGCCACCTATATGGTAGCTAGGGGTAACCTTATTTTTCCCGAAGGGTATGACTATGCATTTCTTGGCATTTAACTTTAGGCCATGGCTCTGGCACCAGTTATCCATTTCTGTGAGACCCTTCTGAAGGATATCTGTGTCGGATGTGTTTTCAACTACGGCCCAGTTTGCAGTCATCTGCAAACTTTGTCAGCCATAACCCTCCTGTGTTTGCTTGTACTTCAGAAAAGTAGATGCCAAACAAGAGTGGGCCCAGGACTGAGCCCTGTGGGACACCACTTGTGACAGGCTTTGAGTCTGACATGGCGCCAGCAACTCTGACCCTGTGGGTTCTGTCACTCAGCCAGTTTGCAACCCATCTTGTAATGTATGGGTTTACATTTAAGTTGATGAGTTTTTCAATGATACCCGAGTGAGGTATTGTATCAAAAGCCTTCGCCAGGTCTAGGTAGGCTGTATGGACTGCCTTTCCCTCGTCAATGGCCTTGGTGACTGTTTCGAAAAAGTCAACCAAGTTTAGAAGGCATGATCTGCCTTTACAAAGCCAAACTGGGTTGGATCCAAAGTCTGCAAGTTCCCTATGTCTTTATTTATGAGATCCATTATGATCCTCTCCATGGCTTTGCAGATAAGGCTTGTCAAGCTAATGGGACGGTAATTTCCAGGGTCGGTGGAGGCACCGCCTTTGTGGAGTGGGACCACAGTCGCTGTGCGCCACTCCCTGGGTACGTATCCCGAGGTGAGACTAAGATTAAACAGCTGTCCTAACTGTGGGTTTAATTCCTCGTTGAGTTCATGGAGCACACAGCCGGGGACACCATCAGGTCCCATGGATGCTGTGTTCTTTGCCTTGGAGAGAGCAATTCTCACCTGGGCCTTAGAGATGTTTGGGGGGCTACAATCATTTGGTATAGATATCTGTCCTTTAGGGGGGGAGAAGTTTGCACTGAACCTTTCAGCCAGTATGTTGGCAATGTCTGTAGGATCAGTAATCTTCACATCATTTTGAACTAATTCTGAGCATATCTGGGAGTTTCCTCCTAGGTTTCTGACATAGCTAAAGAATGCCTTATGGTTGTCTTTAGAGTCCTTAGCTATTTTTTTCTCAAAATTAGCTTTGGATGATTTTGAGAGCTCTTAGCTCTTTACTTATAGTGATCAGCGGTGTCTTACCTTTTAAGGATTTTGCTCTATCTTGTAGTAGCTTTCTCCTTTTGTTGTAGAGTTTGTTTATGGCTGGGGTCCACCAGACTGGACGCTTGCCTTTGGTACAAAGAGTCTTTGTTTTGCTTGGGATTGCCTGATCCATGCAGCCCTGCAGGTGCTGGTAGAAGGCATTTGTAAGTGATTCAGCGGTTTGAGTAATGTTAACCGCTGGCTCAGGGGCCTTAAAGGAGACCACACTAGTCTTTAGAAGTGTGAAGTCTGCTTTCGAGAAGTTCTTTACTGTGGTCTTTTTAATTTCGGGTGGGGGCGGGATGAGGACCTCCAGCGAGATTAGTTTGTGATCAGATCTCACCAGTCAGGGGTATACTTCGGCGTTGAACATTGTGCTCCCATGTTCGTGATGATGAGATCAAGTATGTTTTCTCCTCTTGTGGGGATGGTGACTAGTTGTTCCATGGCATTTGAGTTTATGAATTCCGGGAACTTTTGGGCTAGAGTGTTTGGGCTTGAGTAGTGTTCCCAGTCTATATTAGGGTAGTTGAAGTCACCTAGTATGATGGTGTTCGGAGATACATTTATCCGCTCCAGTGTTTTCAGGAAGGCCATATGAGGTTCCTGAGTTTGCGAGGGTGGCCTGTAACATGCTACAAATTGCAGAGCAGTCTTGCCTATGGTTAATTGCACCTGGATGGTTTCCGATGCATCGTGCGATGCCACCAATCTTGAGGTGTGGGTGTCCTTGATGAATATGGATACCCCTCCTCCTTTCTTGGTATTGTCCAGGTTTTGGGGCGGAGCATGATATGAGGTAAAACCTGATAGTGCTGGGGTGCTCTCAGGAGCCTTGAACCAGGTTTCTGTCACAGCACAGACATCGATGTTCTCCATACTGAGAAGGGCCTCGAGTGCGTGCATCTTGAGGTTGAGACTTCTGGCATTGAGCAGCATTACCCTTAGTTTTTTTTCTTTGTTTTGTTCTAGGGTGGTAGGTTTAGAATTTGAGCCTTGCCTAAAAAAGGCACTATGGGGGTGGCAAGAGCCTTTGCCAAAATCCGGAATCCCAGGGGTGACGAGTGCAAGCCATCCCTTGCGAAGCAGCGTGGCTTGTCCAGCATGTCATCCCAGGCAGACAGACATTGGATCCCCTTTGAATGACACCAGAGTTTAAGCCAATTGTTAAAGCTGATCATCTTATCTCTGTATTGTGGCATCATTCTTGGTGAAGGTAGGATACTGCTCAAGGTCAGGGTCATACCTGCTTGGGCTACATAATCAGAGAGCTCCTCTGTCTCTTTTCATGTAGTCCAAGGAGGTACGTCTCAGGTCGTTAACACCAGCGTGGACAATGATTGAGTCGCACTTGTACCTGCTGTTGAGAGACCTGAGTGCATGCGTTGTGGCGGATTCTAGCACCCGACAGACAGCTTACTGTGACCTTCTCCTTACTCAGTCTGGTGAGCGGGACGTCAGTGTGTCTGACTATGGAGTCACCAATGACTAGTGTGTCTGGCATTGTGTTTGGCCTTAAGGGCTGTGACTGCTTGACACTCTGACTGTGTGGTCTATGTGTTGCAGGTGTTGTGTTCTGAGGTGGTAGTTGTTTGGGTGTCTGCTTTGGTGGCCTCTGCTGTTTTGGTAGATTTTTGATCAGAGCCTCCGAGTATGTCTTTGTGTGTTTGTGTATGATTTGAGGTTGTGATGGTATTATGTGAGACTGGGTCTATAGTGTGTGTGGTTACCTTCTCCTCCTGTCTGGTCATGCCAGTCCTATGTTGAGAGAGCTCAGCCTCCAGTTTGGCCGTATAGTTGCATCTCTCGCATGTATTTGTGTTTTGTGGGAGGAGGAGAGGATTGTCTGTGTACATGAGGCAATTGTAACATTGCCTCAATATTCCCAGGTTCACCAGCTGAGCAGGAGAGGACATTAGCAACTGATCCCTCGACATGCTAGAAGGAATAGACAGAAAAACTTAAGAAAAGGTTCTGGGGAATGTGGGTGACCGAGAAATGGGGTTTGCTTTTTTGGGGTACTTTCTATAACAAGAGTGCTGTATCGAGGTGATAAGTACTGTAGGAGCAAGTGCTTCGCTATACAGATAGAGAATAGTCTACTTGGGAGTCAAGTAGAGATAATTTATAGTTGTAGGATACACTAAATAGGACAGTAGTATACTTTGAGGAAGGTAGTTTTAAGGAAAATTTGAAGAGTGGACTTTAGGTAGCCCTAATAGTTTAAATCTGATTAACGGGCGCTGCCCTAGTGTGCAACGGTAGCAGCTCCGCGCTAACGCGTGCTTTATAGCAGGGGGCTGGAAAAAACAGGAAATGACCCAAAATGGCCGACGAATTACTAGTTGCTGCTTCTAACCACTCCTCTGAGGACAAGCAAGCAGCTCAGTACTCCCCACTCCCACTGGTGAGTAAAGAAACTACCTCTGGCCACACAAGAAAATGGAGGAACACAGAAACCAAATACAAAGCCCAGGGATCAGCAAAATCTGATCACTGGAACAACTAGCTAGGAAAGTTTAGGAAAGGAGAAATATTTTTTAACATCTTACTGTTATTCGGAGAAATAAACTATTCTTTCCTTTTTCTCCATCTTCTGTGTTTGTGAAGCTGCGCGCACATCTTGTTAGAGCAGTTACGTCTTCGGTCATGGAAATGAAGCAATCCGATTGGCTAAGGGAGTCTCAGTTTTGACAGTCTGATTGGCTGTTGGTTTCAGTACAGTTTTGAAGTAGTTATTGTACTGTTTTGTAGAATGGGCAAATGCCATTGCAGCTCACTGGGGTCCAGGTGACAGTAGGAGGTCAGGCAGTGGTCTGAAAGTGCATGAAAGAGTGTAAAACATCCATGGGTGATGCATACAGGACAGAAATGTGAAGTGAAGCTTAAAAAGAGGTAAGTTTAGCATTTTTTTTTTGGAACATTCTACTGTACTTTATTATATTTTATGTACTATTATTTGAAAAAAAAAAAGGGGGCATGTTTGTAAAATACTGTTCTGAAACAGCTGAACTGAAATGTTACTTAGGTGTAGATAGTGGTAGTATTGACCAATCAGACCTGAGAAGTGTCTAGCTGCAGACTCCAGTACTGTATGTGCATCCTGTGGAGCTCCACTTTAATACTGTACCATACTGCAGCCAGACACTTTTGTGAACTTCCGCCTTGGTGATGTCATGACCCATGCTTCCAAAACGTAAATCCGATGCACATGCCGGTGGTGTGTCATAGAAAAGGAAAGCAATCACCCTGGAAAGTAAAGTGGACATAGTGCTTCACCTCTTGTGCTTCTCTTCATTGTCTGCCATTGGAAAGGCATTAGGCTACAGCCAATCAATGATCAGAACAATTTTAAAAGACAAAGAATAATGAGTCATGTGAAAGGCCATACCTTGATGAATACTACTAATCAAGTGGTTTAATTCTTGAGATGGAAAGGCTATTACTAATATAGATCGAAGACCAAAATCAGAGGACTATCCCTATTAGCCTTTCGTTAGTGAAAGAAAAGGCTCGAAGCCTTTTCAGTGATTTAAAAGCTGCTCGAGCACCAAGTCTAGGCGAGTGTGATGAAGAATTTTCTGCGAGTAGGGCTGGTTCCATCGCTTTAAAATGAGGGCTAATTTGCATAACATTAAAACTCAAGGTGAAGCTGCGAGTGCAGATGTAAGTGCTGCAAGGGATTTTCCTAAAATATTGGAAAAAAATTATTGAAGAGGGAGGTTATTTGCCAGACCAAATATTTAATGTAGATGAGACTGGCTTAGTTTGGAAGAAAATGCCTGAAAGGACTTGCATTTCAAATGAGGAAGAAAGTGCAGCAAGGGCATAAGGCAGCAAAAGACAGGCTAACGTTATTGTTTGGGGGCAATGCTTCCAATGATTTTAAGTTGAAGCCTTTGCTTGTGTATCACTCCTTAAATCCAAGGGCACTGCGGCATGTCATTAAGGCATCTCTTCCTGTTATTTGGAAGGCAAATGCAAAGACTTGGGTTACAATTGCCATCTCTGAAGATTTTGTTTCTGCTGTTCAAAGGTACTGCCTGGCCAAAAACATTCCTTTCAAAATTCTTCTTGTACTTGACAATGCACCTGGACATCCAAACAGTTTAGATGACTTGCACCTCAAGGGAGTTCTGGAAGAATTATAACATTTATGATGCCTTCAAAAATATTGCCGATTGTTGGGATGAAGTTTTGTTGTTGTATCTTTCGGCTTTTCCCGGTTAGGGGTCGCCACAGTGGAACTCTGGTCCGCTAATGACTGGCAGCAGATTTTTACATACCGAGTTGCCATCCTGACGTACAACCTTCAACGAAGGTACGCCCATTCACGCATGTCTCCACCCAGCAGACGACACAGAGCTAATACAAAAACACTTTACATGTGAAGCGTAGTAATTATCTCTGCCTCAAGACAATAGAAAGAAACTCTAGCTGTAGACATTGTCTTCTTGCTGAAACTGAGAGATAACACAGTCGTAAACAATTTCAGCTTATTTTCCAAGTTAACTCTGTATGTTCCAGCTTCTTACTATCAAAACATATATTTGCATAGACATATAGTTTATACATATTTCTGCTCTTTTCCAGCAGGGTGCACTGTGGTTACATTTTTGAAGCTCAGAACATAACATACAGGTTACTTACATTTGTAGACAAGCCTATGGATCATATTGATGTTTGCAATGACAGAATTGTTTACAAAATTCTCGATAGCTTGGCTGGCAGCCTTCATAGTAAGTGTAAGTAAATATATGAGAAATTCAATAGTGGAATTCAAATATGCAACAAATTGATCAAACATTTTATTGGGACCATTCCATAGAATAAAGATGCCATCCAGGTAGGAGTTATCTCTAAAAACAAAAATGTTCTCCCAGTAATAAAGAACAAGGTTGGCAAAAACTGAGACACAGGCTGCTCTCATAGCAACACCCCAAATTTACCTGGAAAATTTCCCTTCAAAAAATAAAACATTTTTGTCTAGAACCAAATGCATTAACTCTTTGAGCAACCTGATGTTGTTTCTGATTAAAAAAAATCACATTTATGGAGAATTTCAGCAAAGAAGTCCTCCAAACCAATGTCCTAGGATATGCAAGTGAACAAGTCAACCACATTGATGGTTAGAAAGCGAGAATGATCAGTACTACAATCATATTGTGCCGCTACTATTGGTCTCAAAGGAGGACCTCCAATATCTTTATGTATGCTTGGTATCCCGAAGGTGGTAGGTGTTAATAAGAAAGTTTAGGAGATTTTCATGTATCACTCCTTGCAGTAACAGATCATGGAGATGGAGGTCAGTTTTCCTGTAGGCAGTGTTAACCTCATTAATGGATATGTGGGTGTAAGTGTTCAAATCTTGTAACATGTTAAACATTTTGCGTACATAAACTTGATGGTGTCAAAAATCACCTTACCACCCCCTTTATCGGGTTTCATGACCCTGACTGATCTGTTGTTCCGACTGTTTGGGGGTAGCTTCTTTGAAGGTATACAAGTCCTTCCTCAGAGGAACATTTCTTTTGAGATACCTGTTAGGATGCCCACTTCCACCTTGAGATCTTTATTTTGTACAAGAAAAAAAGACTGCTACTGTTTAAGCTTGGAAGATGCATATTTCTCATTTTGTTACCTTAGCAAGAAGGGCTTCTGAAATGCAGGTTTCGTCAGTTAAGCCACCCAGCATAGTCTTCCACAAAGTCAAAGTTACCCTAAAATTGCTTCAGAATTCAACTTCAGTCAGAGTACTGTATGCAAGTCTGCACCATCAGGTGGGATTCTGTGCCAACAAGACTAAGTATATTAGAAAGGATTCACATCTCTACTTCCTCCTCAGTAAAAGCCAGGACAGAAAGTTTTGAAAGCCGTTTTAGCCAAATTGCTCACTACTTGCATCGATTTGTGTTATTTCAAGTGCAATAAACTCTTCCTGCTACTCCTGAGGCTCATTCTCCATAGCACTTGCCACATCCCTTTTCTTCCCCCTGGAATGCAGCTCTGGATGACTTGTGCTTCCTCATCTCTCAATAATTTTATAAGATATTTTAAGCATAATACATTATCCTTGTCCAGAACTTATGGGGCACTGCAATAGGTGCATGCTTTCATGAGGGAGAATGTCCAGGAGGATTAGCATTGAAACTCTGTCCTGCTGTTACTGATGACGGACTTCCTCTTACTGTATATGAAAGTTATATACACTCTATAGAGATAGATTTAGAAGAGCAGGTCCATATTTGATAACATACCTATCCCTGTCCCCCCTTCTGTACTGTAATAAATTTAAAACCATGATAGTAAGCATTTGGCCACATGACTCGTATCATTATTTGATAAGGAATGTTGTTGTGTATTACAGTATATGGTGATGCACTGCGGTAGCCTGGGAACATTTTACATGCTAAACGGTCCTAATACCTGCCAGCTTTAATACTGTTGTTACCAAGGATGGTCCTGACCTTCCAATCCATAGTTATGGTAAGTCCATGACTTTTATTTTTTTCTGAAGTCCTTAGACCACTGTATACAGATGTTTGAAGAGGCACATAAGAGTCATTTGGATGTGGATGTGTCTGTCTTGGTGACAACTGAAGACTATTGAAGGACCATGTGACAACCTAAATGCACTTTAGCATTATATGTAGTTAATACTTACAAATGGACAGTTTGAAAAATTAATTCTGGCAAAGCATACACTGATGATGTGACTGGAGACATAACCATTCTTTATAATACTTGGGGAGTTTTAGTTGCCCTGATGGTCTCTATGTACATATCATTCAACTTATTTTCTGTACCACTTCTATATGCATTATTCCTTTTGTCTCTATTCACATATAATTTCGGTAGGCAGGTACATTTACTAGAACTTTCCAACATTGCTTCCAAACTTTGCTCCATATTACGTTTTACGTATATAAGCACAAAAACATTCCCTCCCAGGCCTCAAGAACACCAAACAAACATTTTGAATTGTATGCTGTTTTAGGTACAATTTCCCCATTTCCAAGAGGGGATCAAATGCTCCCCATAAGCATCCGCCAACACAGGCGTACTGCCTTTTAAAAAATAGGTTTACCATGCCAAAGAGTATGGCTGTGCCTGTATTTATGCACTGTGAATTTTTTTCCTAACTTCAGTCTTTTTCACTCACGACTTGCCTGGGAAATTCGTACATACTCTCAATATACACTTCATTTAATCCATCTTTTATCCCTTTATCAGGTCTATACATTCTTCTCTTTTATACTTGTTCAGTTACAGTTCACTGTGATATAGAGCACACTAACCATTTCAATGACTGACCCTCCTTTTACATCTTTTTTGTTACTGCGCTATTCGGCATCAGCCGTTTAGGAACTCTCAAGGATTGCTCCAAAGGTCAGTGTCAGTGAACTGTCTATAGACATCCCATAATTAAATTCCTGGAAGTCATATTTGGAACAGTTTACTTCTACTGAGCTTCTATGTCACCTGATAAAAATGGCAAGTTTCCCAGCAGCTGTGCTTGCTGTCAGTAAAGCACACCACACTTCATGTAACAAAAGGGTAGATGAAAAGCAGCAAGAAACTTCTTAATTTATGGTCCTATGCTAAAACTACACCAATTTTCACTACAATATAATTTTAATCAGAAGAACGCAATTTCTGTTTCTTTATCCCAACATACTTTTTTACCTTAAATAATTGAATATATGACGGCTGTTAATCAGATATGTAATGAACTATCAAATATCATCTCTCCCTTGCCCTCATATTTCTTGTAATACTGTGTACCAGTACTGATTTGTGAAACTGCTAATTATCTTTGAATATTTCTTTTTGTACTATTATCACACCTTTCAAATGGAAGAAAGCAGTTAATACAGAATCAATCTATGTATAGGTAGGTAGATATAGACATATCTCTCTCTCTCATATATATATATATATATATATATATATATATATATATATATATATATATGTATAGGTCCCCTTCAGTAGATCGAACATATAACAAGTTCGAACCTCATATGGCAGGGACCATATGTTCGAACTTGTAAATGTTCGATCGGACTGAATGGAGAATGAATGGATGTGCATTATAGATGGAAAGAGTTCAGCATCTATAATTACACTAGTTTGGATGTTAATATAAATATGTTCAAGTTACTCTCAAAAGGTATGAAATTTATACCAAACAACAGGGGTAACTTTGTGGACTATGTGGTAGATTTTAAAAAATATATAAGGAAATTAAACCTGGCAGTGCATTTCAAAGGAAAAGAGATGCCAATTATGGACGGGTATAGAAAACCCAGTAAATTCACACCCCCTTTAAACAATACTCTAGCCATATATGAAAGGATGGTTATAAAAGAATTATATGCGAAATTTGCAACAAATAAGTCTTTTATTACAAATCTCTCCCAAAAGGAAATGCAGATATTGAATGATATGCAGAACAATAATAAAATAAGAATTATGAAACCCGATAAGGGTGGGGGGGGGGGGTAGTTTTATACAACACCGAGGAATACAATAATAGAATTACCAATATATTATTGGACTCGGGGAAATATATGGCTACCTCATTAAATGAAGTTAACGTAGCATATCATAAAATTAATTTAATAATAGAAGATGTATTAATAGATAATAGAATAGACATGGACATGTACAATTATGTGAGGATAGAGTATCCCATTTTTGGAACAATAGTAGGTATCCCCAAGGTTCACAAAAACATCCTATCTACAACAAAAGGAGGAAGCTACTACAAGATAGAGCAAAATCCTTAAAAGGTAAGACACCCTTGATCACTATAAGTAAAAAACTAAGAGCTCTCATAAAATCATCCAAAGCAAATTTTGAGAGAAAAATAGCTAAAGACTCAAAAGACAATCATAAGGCCTTCTTTAGCTATGTTAGAAACCTGGGAGGAAACTCCCAGATATGCTCAGAACTAGTTCAAAATGATGTGAAGATTACTGATCCTACAGACATTGCCAACATACTGGCTGACAGGTTCAGTGCAAACTTCTCCCCTCCCCAAAGGAGAGATATCTATACCAAGCGATTGCAGCCCCCAAACATCTCCAACGCCCAAGTGAGAACTGCTCTCTCCAAAGCAAAAACACAGCATCCATGGGACCTGATGGTGTCCCCGGCTGTGTGCTCCACGAACTCAACGAGGAATTAAACCCACAGCTAGGACAGCTGTTTAATCATAGTCTTACCTCTGGATACATTACCCAGGAGTGGCGCACTGCAACTGTGGTCCCACTTCACAAAGGCGGTGCCTCCACCGACCCTGGAAATTACCGGCCCATTAGCTTGACAAGCCTTATCTGCAAAGCCATGGAGAGGATCATAATGGACCTCATAAATAAAGACATAGGGAATTTGCAGACTTTGGATCCATCCCAGTTTGGCTTTGTCAAAGGCAGATCATGCCTTCTAAACTTGGTTGACTTTTTGAAACAGTCACCAAAGCCATTGATGAGGGAAAGGCAGTCCATACAGCCTACCTCGATCTGGCGAAGGCCTTGATACAATACCCCACTCGGGTATCATTGAAAAACTCATCAGCTTAAATGTTAACCCATACATCACAAGATGGGTTGCAAACTGGCTGAGTGACAGAACCCACAGGGTCAGAGTTGCTGGCGCCATGTCAGACTCAAAGCCTGTCACAAGTGGTGTACCACAGGGCTCAGTCCTGGGCCCACTCTTGTTTGGCATCTACTTTTCCAGTACAAGCAAACACAGGAGGGTTATGGCTGACAAAGTTTGCAGATGACTGCAAACTGGCCATAGTAGAAAACACATCTGACACAGATATCCTTCAGAAGGGTCTCACAGAAACGGATAACTGGTGCCAGAGCCATGGCCTAAAGTTAAATGCCAAAAATGCATAGTCATACCCTTCGGAAAAACAAGGTTACCCCTAGCTACCAAATAGGTGGCAATCCACTGAGCACAGAAGAAGTTATCAGGGACCTGGGGACCCAGGTTGATAGTAGTCTGTCATTCGACACCCATGTAGCTAAAGTAGTTAGGAAGACCTTCTTCATTGCCCACCTTATCATGAAGGATTCTCATCTAGATCAAGGGAGGTCATAGTCTCCCTATACTCATCACTCATCAGACCAATGATTGAGTACAATGCCCCATTCGAATGTATCTGACCCGACACTTGCAGCAGCTGGAGAGGCCACAAAGTTCCTCACCAAAAGGATAAAGGGTCTCAAACATCTGTCCTATGCTGCCCGACTGAAAGAACTCCAGCTCTATTCAGTCGCTACCGCTTGCTCAGAGGTGACCTTTGCCTAACATACAAGGCCATGTCAAACCCAGATTTGATGAATATGCTTCACCTCAAAAATCTAGATCCGTCAGAGTCACAAGGGCGGGAGACTTAAACCTCGACACGGCTATTAATAGGACGTGCTGGAGGGATAGATTCATCACCCAAAGACTCCCTATGCTGTGGAATAAAATCCCGGTATATGTGAGGCAGAGCACCTCGCTGGCCTTGTTCAAGAGAAATCTTGACCAATGGATGGGAGATCGCAGATATACCCCAGGGATTACCTCAGTGTCACTGCTCAACAGAGGCACAGCAAAATAATGGGTATAGTTCCCCATACTAAAGGGGTGGCGTAAGCCACAAAACTATGGGCTAGGCTTGTAAATGCCCTCGGGCAGATAGCCTAGTATGAACCTATGAACCTATGAACCACCCTTTAGACCCATTATTTCAGGAAGTAATTCTAAAACTTTTGAAATGGGGAAAGTAGTGGATGGATGGTTAAAGAATATATATTCATATATTCCACATATAGTAAAGGATTCCTGGGACTTTCTTTCCAGATTGAGAAATGATCACATTACGGACGATTGTTTATTAGTTACAATAGATGTGGTTGACTTATTTTCAAGTATACCTCAGGAAGAGGGGCTCATTAGATTTCAAGAAAGTATGAGCAAACATAGTAAGCTACCATGGGAGAAAATAAGTGTCCTAATGGTCTTCATGGAAGTAGTTCTGAGAAATAATTTTATAATGTTTCAAGGTGAATATTATAGGCAGAACAAGGGAGTAGCCATGGGGGCAGCTTGTGCCCCCATGTTTGCAAATTTATTCTTATTGAACTGGGAAGAGGAATACATCTTAGAAACTGAGTGGAATAGTAACATAAGATGTTATCTCAGGTTTTTGGACGATGTGTTCATTATATGGAAAGGCAGTGAGGAATTATTACAAAAATTTGTGATTTACTTAAATAGTAGGACTGATTATTTAAGATTTACTATGCGTATGAACAAAAAAAGTATGTCATATTTAGATACTATGGTTACTATTGAGAATATGAAGTTCAAATCCAATCTGTATAGAAAGGAGACATTTAGTAACGACTATCTAGAGTACAACAGCTGCCATCCCAGGTATCAGAAAAAAAGCATCATAAAAGGACAATGTATTCGAGCCGCAAGGATGACCTCATGTTACGAAGATGTAATAGTGGAGTTAAACTATATAGCCAGAATGTTTATGGACAGGGGATATCCTGGATGTATGGTGACTGATGTAGTGGAATATGTAAAAAAAGAGTGGGGAAAAAAATATAAACCTATTTTAGGGAGTAAGGAAGGTATAGGCAACCCCAAGAAAACAAACACTGAATATAGGAGAGCTTGTGTGATGCAATATGGCCCTTCAGGGAATAAATTTAGAGATATAATTGCAAAAAATTGGAATATATTGGGAATAGACGAAGATATATATAACATAGTAGGTCCAAAACCAACATTTGTACATAGGAATGGACTGAATTTAAAGAGTAGATTAAACAAAATGTCAAAATATGTCAGAAGAAGTGAGGGAGGTATGACAAAATGTGGAAGTTGCAATCAGTGTCAATACATTTTAGTGGCTAGTAACATTACATTAGACAACAAACAGAAAACAAAAGTGAAGTTATGTAAGGGGAATTGTAGAACTAAAAATGTGATTTATTTAGCCAAATGTTCAACATGCTCATGTTATTACGTAGAGATGACATCAAGATGTTTAAGAAACAGGATATATGAACATTATTATAGAATGAAGAGGCAAGACATGAATAATGCACTATGGAGACATTGTGAAGCCAACAAAGAATGCAGGAAGTTTGAGTTTGGGATCCTTGAACAGTTGTATGTAAACCCTAGGGGGGGTAATGTCAAGATGAAATTATTAGAAAAAGAGACACGTTGGCAAATCAAATTAAATGCATCAGAATATCCTGGATTAAATGAATATATCTCTATAAAACCCATGTTGGACAGATAATAGGGTACAGGTAGCATAATGGACAGCACTGTCATTTTTAATATTTTTAATATAACTATTACTTTGTAATTTCATTATGTACAACTTTTCAAAGTAATTCAGTAAGTATATATAGGTAAGGGAAGTTATATTCAACGGTATATGTAGTTTTAACAGGTTTTTATATATGTTTTTAAAATAGTTTTAAATTTATAGATAGGTTCATTGAGGGAATCCAGCACTGTGCACTTTAAATACTGATGAGTTTCGAACATTAGGGTTAATGATGTGATTTTTCAATTATGACATGTTAATTGAAGATTTGAATGTTGTATAAAAGGGGAGTTAACAGGGGTGTAAGTGGTTCTGATGAAATCTACGCTAGTAGATGAAAGCGCTCAACCAGAGACTGTCTTATTATGTATAAAATAAAGTGAGATATTATTAAGCTCTTCGTGCCAGTGCGGTTCATTGCAAATACTGGGACTTTTGTTCAGCCTTCTAGAGGGCTGGTTATACTTATTGTTGGACTGGCCAGTTTATTTTATTGAGTTATCAGTTGTTATTTCACCATGGATTCTCTTGACGAATTGCCTTCTATCTTCTCGCCGAGAAGAGATGACATACAACAGCTGCAGTCGGAGATGACTATCATGAAGGGGGAGCTAACGCGGCTCATTGAGCTTGTCACTCAAACTAATAGCAGATTCACCATTGGAGAAAGCCAGGATCGGAAGTTCATTTCACGAGCACTGGAAACGCCCAATACATCGGGTACGATACCTAACGCGCAAAGGCCAGTAGTACTAGGAAGTAGACGTGCCTCTAATGGATCTAACAACAGTTCGGGGGATGTAAAATCGAGACAGAAGGAGATGGCTAGATCGGAGGACGAAAATTACCTTATTTCCGGTGCCAGGCCAAAAAGAACAGTGCCGAAAAGAACTTATGCTATGACGGCGCATAGCAAAGCGGGTAAAGGTACTGTTACAAATTATCAGACTGCATTACAGCCGCAGGACAAGAAGCGGTTTAATTTAGATAACTTTTTGGATAGTAAATTCGATTTCGAACATGGCAATGAGCGTTCTAATTGTGATAGAGGTAATGAAGTTAACGCCAGTAACGAAATGATTTTAAAAGACTATATTTTTGAGTTTGGCAAAAAACTAAAGTTATTAAAAACATTGCAACTGGATAATGCATATTTAAAAATATGTATGGATGTGCATGTGGTCCCAATGGGGCTCAGATTTTTTAAGAGACCCTTGGGGGTAGAAATGGATAAAGAACAGTTGACAGAATGTTGTAAAATGTTGGATGATTTTGGGTTTACTTTTATGAAATATCTCATCACCAGTAATGATAAAAGAATATGTCATTTGATGACTGAAATAGAGGAGCTAGACCATATTATTACTAGTGATTTGCTGTTTGAAGAAAATATATTAAATTTTAATGCCCAATTCACATGGGTAGAAAAGCAGATCAATATACAATTGGAGAGAAAATGTAAAAAACTAAAGCGTGATATTCGGCAGTATGAAAATGGAGAGGCTTACAGATTTGAGCCGAAAAAAGACAGGATAAAAAATATAGGGGAGTACTATAATGGAAAGAGAGAGTATAGGGGTAAAGGTAAACCTGTATTTCACCATAACACTAGGAGGGGAAATAGTGTCAACCATTTTTTAGAGGAGGAACAGTTCAGAGACATATTACAAGAGAGGGCGACAAGACACGAAAAGTGGTACACACACGAAAACAGAACGTGTTGACACATACTGATACAACTTCCGAAGACAAAGGAGAGCAAATTATTAAACATAATGATGTGCATTATAGATGGAAAGAGTTCAGCATCTATAATTACACTAGTTTGGATGTTAATATAGATATGTTCAAGTTACTCTCAAAAGGTATGAAATTTATACCAAACAACAGGGGTAACTTTGTGGACTATGTGGTAGATTTTAAAAAATATATAAGGAAATTAAACCTGGCAGTGCATTTCAAAGGAAAAGAGATGCCAATTATGGACGGGTATAGAAAACCCAGTAAATTCACACCCCCTTTAAACAATACTCTAGCCATATATGAAAGGATGGTTATAAAAGAATTATATGCGGAATTTGCAACAAATAAGTCTTTTATTACAAATCTCTCTCAAAAGGAAATGCAGATATTGAATGATATGCAGAACAATAATAAAATAAGAATTATGAAACCCGATAAGGGTGGGGGAGTAGTTTTATACAACACCGAGGAATACAATAATAGAATTACCAATATATTATTGGACTCAGGGAAATATATGGCTACCTCATTAAATGAAGTTAACGTAGCATATCATAAAATTAATTTAATAATAGAAGATTTATTAATAGATAATAGAATAGACATGGACATGTACAATTATGTGAGGATAGAGTATCCCATTATTGGAACAATAGTAGGTATCCCCAAGGTTCACAAAAACATCCTGGAACCACCCTTTAGACCCATTATTTCAGGAAGTAATTCTAAAACTTTTGAAATGGGGAAAGTAGTGGATGGATGGTTAAAGAATATATATTCATATATTCCACATATAGTAAAGGATTCCTGGGACTTTCTTTCCAGATTGAGAAATGATCACATTACGGACGATTGTTTATTAGTTACAATAGATGTGGTTGACTTATTTTCAAGTATACCTCAGGAAGAGGGGCTCATTAGATTTCAAGAAAGTATGAGCAAACATAGTAAGCTACCATGGGAGAAAATAAGTGTCCTAATTGTCTTCATGGAAGTAGTTCTGAGAAATAATTTTATAATGTTTCAAGGTGAATATTATAGGCAGAACAAGGGAGTAGCCATGGGGGCAGCTTGTGCCCCCATGTTTGCAAATTTATTCTTATTGAACTGGGAAGAGGAATACATCTTAGAAACTGAGTGGAATAGTAACATAAGATGTTATCTCAGGTTTTTGGACGATGTGTTCATTATATGGAAAGGCAGTGAGGAATTATTACAAAAATTTGTGATTTACTTAAATAGTAGGACTGATTATTTAAGATTTACTACGAGTATGAACAAAAAAAGTATATCATATTTAGATACTATGGTTACTATTGAGAATATGAAGTTCAAATCCAATCTGTATAGAAAGGAGACATTTAGTAACGACTATCTAGAGTACAACAGCTGCCATCCCAGGTATCAGAAAAAAAGCATCATAAAAGGACAATGTATTCGAGCCGCAAGGATGACCTCATGTTACGAAGATGTAATAGTGGAGTTAAACTATATAGCCAGAATGTTTATGGACAGGGGATATCCTGGATGTATGGTGACTGATGTAGTGGAATATGTAAAAAAAAGAGTGGGGGAAAAAATATAAACCTATTTTAGGGAGTAAGGAAGGTATAGGCAACCCTAAGAAAACAAACACTGAATATAGGAGAGCTTGTGTGATGCAATATGGCCCTTCAGGGAATAAATTTAGAGATATAATTGCAAAAAATTGGAATATATTGGGAATAGACGAAGATATATATAACATAGTAGGTCCAAAACCAACATTTGTACATAGGAATGGACTGAATTTAAAGAGTAGATTAAACAAAATGTCAAAATATGTCGGAAGAAGTGAGGGAGGTATGACAAAATGTGGAAGTTGCAATCAGTGTCAATACATTTTAGTGGCTAGTAACATTACATTAGACAACAAACAGAAAACAAAAGTGAAGTTATGTAAGGGGAATTGTAGAACTAAAAATGTGATTTATTTAGCCAAATGTTCAACATGCTCATGTTATTACGTAGGGATGACATCAAGATGTTTAAGAAACAGGATATATGAACATTATTATAGAATGAAGAGGCAAGACATGAATAATGCACTATGGAGACATTGTGAAGCCAACAAAGAATGCAGGAAGTTTGAGTTTGGGATCCTTGAACAGTTGTATGTGAACCCTAGGGGGGGTAATGTCAAGATGAAATTATTAGAAAAAGAGACACGTTGGCAAATCAAATTAAATGCATCAGAATATCCTGGACTAAATGAATATATCTCTATAAAACCCATGTTGGACAGATAATAGGGTACAGGCAGCATAATGGACAGCACTGTCATTTTTAATATAAGTATCACTTTGTAATTTCATTATGTACAACTTTTCAAAGTATTTCAGTAAGTACATATAGGTAAGGGAAGTTATATTAAATTGTATATATAGTTTTAACAGGTTTTTATACATGTTTTTAAATTTATAGATAGGTTTATTGAGGGAATCCAGCACTGTGCACTTTAAATACAGATGAGTTTTGAATATTAGGGTTAATGATGTGATTTTTCAATTATGACATGTTAATTGAAGATTTGAATGTTGTATAAAAGGGGAGTTAACAGGGGTGTAAGTGGTTCTGATGAAATCTACGCTAGTAGATGAAAGCGCTCAACCAGAGACTGTCTTATTATGTATAAAATAAAGTGAGATATTATTAAGCTCTTCGTGCCAGTGCGGTTCATTGCAAATACTGGGACTTTTGTTCAGCCTTCTAGAGGGCTGGTTATACTTATTGTTGGACTGGCCAGTTTATTTTATTGAGATCTCCATACAGTGCGGAACGGGACGTTGTCCCTTTTCCGCAATGTAGTGAGATCTTGGAGTTGGTATATTTAAGTAAGGGGGTGTGGGGGCTGCAGGGGGCATAGCCCCCCTGCTACAGACGGTTTTTTTTTTATTTTTATTTTTTTACTTCAGTGTTCGAACTATTACAAGTTCAAACATATGGTCTCGGGCATATGTGGTTCGAACTTGTAATATGTTTGATCTACTGAAGTAGATCCATATATATATATATATATATATATATATATATATATATATATATATATATAGATATCTACACACACACACACATATATATATATATATATATATATATATATATATATATATATATATATATATATATAGATAAAGACATCCTACCCTCCCATTTCATTAACTTTTTTCTGCATTGCCAGTCCAGATATTCCCCCATAATGTATCGGATTTCAGCATCATATAAATACAGCAGGATTTATGGTTTTCATTTCTCCCACTGACTTGTAATCAGCACTATATTACTGGTCTTCATTTGCCACTTCAATTTCTTGTGCTAACAATATGTGGCTAAATTCCAATCAGCTGATCATCAGTTTCATTCTCCTGTTTTCACTGCAATTAGTCCAACCTGGGGATTCAGTAAACTCGATATAGGCTTAGTACGAAGCCTACACAGAGTTTATATGTTTGTGTGATGAGCAGCCTAGCTAATTGCATATGTATGCTGTACATCACATTTAAATGTAAACAAGCTCAGTTTTATGGCAAGCAACAATGTTTGTTTTATTTATTTGTTTTATATTTGTTTAACAGGAAACTCTGACTGGGAATGGCTCCCATTTTCAGCAGAGGCCTGGGGAGAAAAGTCCCACAAAGATTAGTACAGCAAATACAGTAAATACAATAGACATGTTAAAGTACAGTTTCAAGGCCAAGAAAGGAACAAAAAGTAAATATACTATAAAGAGCACAGTGTGTTACAATACACAATACAGTAGAAAGGACATTTTGTTCAGTCATTTGTTTACATTCATCAGTGGTTAGAACAGTAAACAACACATTGGTTGAGTAAGAGTATAGAAAGGAGATGTTGCAAGCTTTCATAGAAGGTTAAAGTATGATGTGATCTAATTAAGTGAAGCTACCCAGGGAACCATGTAAAGCAACACACAGCAGCAGACATGTAAACCAGTTTACCTATGGGCAAACTAGGTATGCGTGTCTTCACAGAATTCCACAGTGATTACCAGGATTATTAATAAAGTAATGTATATAGTTCCACCACATTATATGAAAGTGTATACTGTGCAGAGTTTCAGGCATACTGAACAAATGTTGTGTGAATGGTCATTAAGGGTACATAGACTGCATTATAAATAGGGAAAGTGTTTGTATTGAATAGGGACACACAGATGAATTGCTGGAATGAACACTGGGAAAGAGGACAGGTGAAACATGGTAATGTACAGCAGATGAGGGCATGTCAGTGAAGACAGTTGTAGCATGAACACTAATCACATTTCGACATAACAGTACGGATTGCACAGTGAATGTATATTATGTGACAATTACACAAGGTGACAACAATGGAGAAGATTCTGCGTGATATAAGCATCCTAACATTAACAATGTAGAGGACATACATCAGTGATGGAGAACAGTTGGCATAACGGTTTAGGTCTTTGCCTCTCATGCACAAGGTATAAGGTTCGATCCTGACCTCTAGCCAGTGCCTGTTTAGAGTTTGCATGTGCCTGCTGTGTCTCGATGGGGTTCCTCCTAGCTCGAAAAAACATGCTTAGTGTTTCCATCTCTAATTCACCAGTGGATGTAGCTGTGGGCAGCAGCACAGACCCTACATGGTGCCCTATAGGGGGAAGAGTTGCACAGACCAACCACTTTGGGCATCTACTGTGGTGCATAGTATCCTCAAGATAGAAGAACACAGATCACCAGCTGCATACCATGGCAGTGCTAGCCACTCGATAGTGTAAAACTATGGCTGTAGATGATTGAGTCGTGTTGACTAATGTCACCAAATGGGCAAAGGTATTTGCCAGTGATGAATGGGTTGAGGACCTGGCCTACTCTGACCTACGCCAGGGACCCATTATTTGCCAGTGATAAAAGGGTTGAGGACCCGGCCTACTCCGACCTATGCCAAGGACCCATGCTAATGCTGGGAGGGGGTATATGTGCCCCTGTTGACCAGTGTGTGCCTGCCATAAAGCCCAGCAGCCCTGGGTCAATAAACTACTGGCCGGCCGGTGTCTAGTTGCCCAGCTTGGGTTACCTGGGATAGCTTTGTTGAGCGAAAGCTGGATGTAAAACCAACTAACTTGCCAAACATGAACTGAGAATTGCTAAAATTAATGTAGGGTCACTGACAGGATGCAGCTTGGGGTGACAGGATGCAGCTTGGAAGTGGATGACATGATGATACAGCGGAGGCTGATCATCCTATGTATCCAAGAGAAAAGATGAAACGGCAGTGCTGGCTTTGGATCCAGAGTCTAATACTCAGTAGGAGGTCAGGCTAGAAATGGTGTGGGAATTGTGGTGAGGGAGAGACTTCAGAAGGCAGTAAGGGATATCATTAGAATTAGTGACAGACTCATGGCAATCAGACTCCAGTGTAATGATAAGGCAGTGTGCATAATCCCAGCCTATGCCCCACAGCAGGGCTGTAATAGTGAAGAAAAGAGTGCGTTCATACAGCAGATGCAGGACTTACTAGATAAAGCAGGACAACAGGAGCTGATGTTGATAATGGGTGACTTGAACGCACATATTGGGATATACAGAACAGGATATGAGGGTTTCCTGGATCCACTTGAGTGGGTCAACAGGACTAAAGAAGGAGAGGCCATTCTAGACTTCTGTGTGGCAACTAGATTTATTGTAGCAAACACGTGGTTCAGAAAGAGGGTGGGTCACAAGATCACATACAGGAGTAGCCAACAGGCAACTCTGGTAGACTTCCTCCTAGTAAGGAAAGGCCAGTGGGGTAGAATCAGTGATTACAAAGTCATCCCCAGTAAAACAGTCAGCCCACAGCATAAACCATTGGATATTATGTAGTCCAATCTCGCCTACATTCTTACCCGTGGGTTCGGAGCCGAATAACGGCTCCGACTCGGCCAAACATTTGTAGCTCAAAGTCTTCTATTGGCTAGGCTAAGAAGGTATCCCATGCTGCACTGCTCCATATCCCCATATCTCGTTTGCCGCTCGTGTAGCTCGGATGTGGTCTTGCTCTTGGCTGTGGCTAAGTACTTTTTTTCTTCTTCTTGAGAGAATTTGTTACAAACAAAAGCTATTTTAATAGCTATTTCTGTTTGGTGTTTTTGGGTATAATCTGTAGCGTGATTGTTTTTTGTGGTATCCCACTAGCTGTTCCAACGGGCTAGGCCCCGTTTCAGTTAGAGGACCTAGTCCGTCCCCTTACTTGTCCCTGTGTTTGTTTTTTGCTATCTAAAACCGTTTGAATTAGAAGTTTTAGTGTCTGTTTTCCTTGTTCTGCACGCGAATTTGGTCTAAAACCGTTTGTTAGAGGTTTTTAGCCCTAGTCGTCTTAGTGTGTGTCCCTTCTGAGGATTGTGTGTGCTGTTGTTTGTGGAAAAATTTGTTCCCGCGCTTAGTGTGGTGTTTTTGTGTGCCTGTAGTTGTTTTTCCAGTCAGGCAGTGACTTGCTCGTTGTATTGGTATTTGTGATTAATTTTCAAGATGTCCAAAGATTCCAAGGAGCACAAACCTTCGGGTTTTAAAAAGTGCTCTAAGTGTGGTTACAAGATGTCCATCACCGATGGACATTCAGTATGCATTTATTGTCTGGGAGCAATCCACCTGCAGGAGTCCTGCAGCTTCTACCATGCTTTTAGTTCCAGGGTGCTCCAAGAAAGAATACATTCTGAAGGGACTCTTGAAACCCTCGTTCAAAGAGGCCATGGATTCTGCTTCCAGTTCAAAATCAAAATCCAAAAAATCAAAAAAGAGATCTCCAGAGCCACCGGAGAAAGTAATAAAACCAGCTTCGACCTCCTCGGCTCCATTGTCCTCGGGGCCGCAGGAAGTGTCTGTGTTGATGGAACCGGCGTCGGCTCCAATTATATTGGAACCTCTTCGGAGCTGATTGACCAGTACTAGACCAGTGTCACCTGAGAGGAGATCCCAATCTCCCTCCTTGTCCTCCAAATCCTCCAGGACACTTTCAGATGTGGATGTCGATATGGTGGTGCAGAGGCTCCTTCAATCACCGGTTTTGACTAAATTGTTCTCCGCTCCGTCCCAGTCGGCTCCGGAGCCTGTCCCGATACCTTCTTTGATTATTCCTCCGAGCGCATCTCTGTCTTCGGAGCCGGAATGCTCTACTCCATGTGATGTTCCTAGGTCGGTTCCGATGGCCCCTCCGGGCTCATCGGTGCTGACATCAGCTCCGACCCCGTCGGCGCCGTCCACGGGGTTCGATACTCGGGATTCTTCAGTCAGGCCCGAGGAGGATACCTTTTGGTTCCTAGTTTCCCTGCTCAGTGCCTCAGCTCGTGGAACCCCGGCTCCTGTCATGATCTTGGAGACTGGCCGGTACTCTTGATTCGGGGGGCCAGCCTTGGAGGCCATGCAGAGTGCGCTGGCCAGATCTTCAGCCACATCATGAGGGTCGGTCATTCTGTCCCCTAAAACTCCGGTGAGAGTCTCTGATCACCACCTATCTGTAGACAGCGGAGCCTCAAGGCCTAGGGATACCCCCACGAGTGGTCCCCAAGTTTCTGAGGGCCCCTCAGAGTTTTTGCCTGAGGAGCCCCCTAGAAAGAAAACGTGCAAGAGGAAGCACATAGACTCCCAGGATGAGTCTCTCACCTCAGATACTGACCTCAAGGAATCGGAGGGGTCCCACAAGTCATCCTCTGACTATGTTTCTTTCTCCGACATCCTGGAGATATTGAAACAAAGAGGTGACTGGCTGTCCAAAGCCCCCTCCGAGGAGGAGTCTGTCTTCCTGAAGGCCTTTGGTGCTCAGCCCTCCGCATCCTGGGTGTCCCCACCCTTCGACGAGCTACTGGATTTAATTTGTCAGACGGTGTGGGAGAACCCTGAGTCTGTGGAACCCGTACCCAGGAGACCCAATAAATTTCTGTCTGCTCCCCCGGGTAAGGAGTTTTTTGTCCAAAGGAGTCCCTGTGGATGCCATGGTGGTGGCGGCGGCCACTCAGAAGGAATTAGCTGAGACTTCTTCCTCCGTCCATCCTCCTAACGAGGAGTCTAGGACCATGGACTCGTACGGGAAGCGTAGACTCTCGTCAGCAACCTTTACCTTACGGTCGCTGAACTACCTGTCTCATTTTACTTGGCTCCAGAGAGATCTCCTCAAGGAGTTAGGAGATACTCTCACGGGTAACGTTCCTGAGACGGTGGCCCAGATGGTTAACGCCCAGGTGTCTACCCTCAATTCCTTCGTTAACTCCCCATGCGGCTCATTTCATATGCAGCTGAGGGAGCGAGTAGGGCAGCAAGCTCAGGAGTCACCCTTAGGAAGCAAGCCTGGATGCGCCTTTGTCATTTCGCTGAGGCCTTCAAGTCTTCTTTCACTGACGCCCCCTTTGATGGTTCTTCTTTGTTCGGAACCAAGGTGAAAGACACCCTCACCAGGTACGAGCAAGAGGGAAAGACTCTGTCTGCTGTAGGGGTCCGTTTTTCCGTTCCCTCTAGGCCTTACCTCATGGCCCAGATGGGTGGGAAGATGTGGTTAAAAAAATCGCAGAGGTTTTTTCCCGGTGCACAAGGTGAGCCCCCCTCCAGAGGCAGAGGAGGGGGAGGTTATTCAGGGAGACGCTGCCCTAGAGGCAGAGGGGGCCCCCTGCAATTCGGGAGACCGCAATTCCTTTCACGGCTCCCATCATTCTTGATGGGATACCCGACTGTGCCTTTCCGGAGCCAGTCAGTGGTCGAATATCGTTATACCCGGAAGCCTGGCAAAGCATCACCCAGGACCGATGGGTATTACTAATAATTTCCGGAGGTTATGTCATCCCCTTTTCATCAGATTCCCCTCCAGTCAGAAAAATCCCGGAAGTTCCACCCATTCAAAGGGATCGCGCAGCTTCAGAGGTTTCAAAGCTGCTAGGAAAAGGAGTCATCCAGCATGTCCCCTCAGACCAGATCGGATTAGGGACTTACTCAAGATTCTTTTTGGTGCCGAAAAGAACAGGGGACCTGAGACTCGTATTAGATCTCAGCCAACTGAACAACTATGTACAAAAGTCCAAGTTCCGTATGGTCACACTACAGTCAATTCTCCCATTGTTGGGAAAAGAAGTATGGATGTGCTCCATCGACCTCAAGGTTGCTTACTACCATATCAAAATGGACAGGGCATCCAGGAGTCACCTACGCTTCCAGCTGGGAGCCAGTCATTTTCAGTTTTGAGCCCTGCCCTTTGGTCTCACCACAGCCCCCAGGGTGTTCACCAAGTGTATGGCGGTGGTGACAGCTCACTTGAGACGTCAAGGATTCCAAGTGTTTCCTTATCTGGACGACTGGCTCCTCACCGCCCCCACCAGGCATCTACTAATCCAAACCAGGGACGCTACCATCACTCTCTGTGAACAGTTGGGCATAACACTGAACTGGGAAAAATCTGCCTTGTTGCCCTCACAGCATGTCATTTTTATAGGTGCAGAGCTAGACACCATTCAAATGCGAGCCTTTCTATCGCAGGAAAGAGTCAGAGTCTTAGAGCAACAGGTGCATGCCCTGCTACCCCTGAGGAAAGCGAAAGCAAGATGGGTTCTCCATCTCCTGGGGACTATGGCAGCAACAATTATGTTAGTCCCTCTAGTGAGATTGCACACGAGGCTCCTTCAATGGCTCCTCTTTGCTCAATGGTCTCTCCAGAAACTTCCACTTTCCCACCCTATTTTGCTCACGGACAGATGCAAACAGGATCTCAGTTGGTTGCTTTGCACCAACAATCTGGACAGGGGAAAACCCTTTGTTCCACTACCCCTGGTTGCCACAGTGACCACGGACACCTCCCAGATGGGGTGGGGGGGGCATTATCTTGGCAGGACAGTCCAAGGCACGTGGCAAGATCACGAGATACATCTGCATATCAACGTCCTAGAGATGAGAGCGGTGCTACTTGCGTTGCAGGCACTTCAGAGCTTTCTACCTCTCGGGACTATCGCAGTACACTCTGTCTATATGTCAGTGGTGTGGTATCTGAACAAGCAGGGAGGAACCATACCCCCTGTGCAGAGAGGCCATGCGAGTGTGGCAGTGGGCAGTATCTTCCCAACGGTTTCTAGTGGCAACGCACATTCCGGAGAAGTCCAACATGATAGCAGACAGGCTAAGCAGAGCTATTCTGATGCCTTAAGAGTGGTCCCATGATAGTCTAGTTGCAGAACGAATCTTCAGCAAATGTGGTCAGCCTTGCTGCGACCTTTTTGCCAGCTCCCTCAATGCCAAATGCAGCAGCTACTTCACGCTGATCCCCCCACAGGAGGAGTCGCCCAGTGACGCTCTAGTCCACGATTGGCCCTCCGGTCTGCTTTATGCTTTTCCTCCGTTTCCCTTGCTATCAAAAGTGATTGAGAAAGCGCAATCCTCGGGAAGCAGAATGATTCTAATTGCTCCACACTGGCCTCGTCAAGTCTGGTTCCCCTTTCTCCATCCTGACATTGTGGACACACCTTGGACTCTGGACCCACAACCAGACTTACTGACACACATGGGACAGTTCCACCCCTCTCTGCGGACCCTCTGGTTTACAGCCTGGCTACTCCACTTCCATCGTTAGTTAGGCTTCATCATTTTTCACCTGAGGTAGTTCATATTTTATCTTCCTCTCATAAGCCCTCTACTAGGAAGATTTATTCCAGCAAATGGAAGAGGTTTTCTATTTGGGCTCATACCCAAGGAATTGACCCTTACACAGCTCCAATTGCTTCCATCTTGTAGTTTTTGTCTATGCTTTTCCAGCAGGGCTCAGCGTCCGCTTCCATTAAAGTTCAATTGGCAGCAATTTCTAATTTTCATGTTGCTAATGAGCCTAGTCTGATGGCTCACAGACTCTGTAAGGCTTTCCTGAAGGGCACTCTGTTACTCCATCCTCCTGTCTCAGAACCGATCATGCCCTGGGATCTAAATTTTGTTCTGCAAGCCCTTACTTCACCACCCTTTGAGCCTGCAGCTACCTGTAACTTAAAAATTTTGACCTGGAAAACTGTCTTTTTAATAGCCATCACATCAGCCAGATGCGTTTCAGAAATTCAAGCTCTTTTTGTCAAACCTCCATACTTGATTTTTCATAAGGACAGGGTTTCTCTTAGACCAAACTCTTCTTTTCTTCCTAAAGTGGCGTCCATATCTAATCTTAATCAATCTGTTGAGTTGCCAGTGTTTTTTCCCCATTTTTCAAACAAGGCAGAATTTAAATTTCATCAATTGGATGTACACAGACAGTTTCGTTTCTATCTTCACAGAACCAAAGATCTCCGAAAATCTGATCAGCTGTTTGTCTTCTTTTCGGAAAACAGAATTGGGTCCCGTCTCCAAAATCTCCCTATCCAGATGGATATCAAATTGCATCTCTTTCACTTATTCCTCAGGGGGTAAAAACCTACCGTTTCCAGTCAAGGCTCACTCTACTCGGGCTGTATCCACATCTACAGCCTATCAGGCCAGATTGTCTATGGATGATATTTGTGCTGAAGCTACCTGGGCATCTCCTTACACCTTTGTTACTCATTACAAGCTGGACGTGGTATCTAGCAGCAGGTCTTCCTTTGGTTCCACAGTACTCAGGAGTATCTTCCTCTGAGCCTCCCAGGATGTAGGTGCTGGGGACCCTGTCCCACGGGTAAGAATGTAGGTGAGATTGGACTACATAACATAAAGAAGTTATGTACTCACCATAACGTTCGATATATGTAGTCCATCTCACCTCACATTCTTACTTACTCTCCCACCTTCCCCCTTCCTGGAGGACCTGGAGGTTAGGTCTGGTTTTTAGAGCTCCCTTCACCTTTAGTTTATTCCTCTTTACTTGGATGTTGTTATGCATGGGGTATGAGTGTGGTGTTCGCAGCAAACTAGATCTGGGGATATGGAGCAGTGCAGCATGGGATACCTTCTTAGCCCAGCCAATAGAAGACTTTGAGCTAGAAAAGTTTGGCTGAGTCAGAGCCGATATTCGGCTCTGAACCCACGGGTAAGAATGTGAGGCAAGATGGACTACATACATCGAACGTTATGGTGAGTACATAACTTCTTGTTACCACAATCAGCTGCAAGCAGTGACCGGAAAAGGCTGTAAAGTCAATGGAGACCAGGCTGAAGACCTGGAAGTTGACTGGATAGAAAGTACAACAGTTAAGGAATTACTCAGGGCTGTAACACCCCAAGAAGAGGAGGAAATATATGGTGTTGAAGAATGGCAGTGCCTCAAAACATCATCTATGAGGCCACAGAACTGATATGTAGCCAAGCCAGGTGTGGAAATTGGAAATAAGGTACATAAGGAGAGCTGGTGGTGGAATGCAGAAGTCCAGGAAGTCATCATACGAAAGGCATAGTGCAGGAAAAAGTGGAAAATAGAAAAGACCAACCAGGCCAGGAAATAATACTAGTTGGATAACAAGCTAAGAAAGTAGTTGCTACAGCAAAGAACAGGGCATTGGAGGTAGTTTTTGCCAAGTTACTCAGTAGGTGGTACAAAGAAACTATATCAGGTTGCAAGACAAAGACAGAAAGGTAAAGAAGATTGACAGATACCCTTCATAAGGGATGCCAGCAACAACCTTCTCACCAGTCCACAGGGCATCAAAGGCATATAGAAAAAGAGTATTTCCAGCAGCTTCTGAATGGAGAAAACCCTACAGAAGTTATGCTGCCCCAAGCACAGCCTGCGATGAGAGAAGAGGAGCCCACCCTAGAAGAAGTAAGAATAGCACTAAGGAAAATTAAGTCAGGGAAAGCAGCAGGCTCAGATGAGGTCACAAAAGATATGATAAAGATGCTGAGTGAAATGGCATACGTTAGCATAATGGTTAAGGTACTTGCATCACAAGCAAGATATACAGGGTTTGATCCTCATCAAGGGGAAATTGGCTAGGCTTAAAATAGCCAACAGGGGCAGCTAGTCTAGTACTTAACTGCAAACACACCAAAAAAGCAAGGGGGGGTGGAGGGAAGGAGGTGTCATTGCAGTAGTGATCATTCGAACATGTACTGTTATGGTAAGTTTACTGGGATGCATGGCTATTCTTAAAAAGGTCCTTGTGGTTTTTAGCCTAGTAAGTACCTATGAAGATAGGGGGAAATGGCTACTGAGGGTACTTGTAGCAGTGTGGAGAGAGAGAGAGAGGCGTATCCCAGATGACTGGAAAATAAGCATACTCATGCCATTTTACAAGAATAAAGGGGACATCCAGAACTGTGGGCAGTACAAGGGGCATCAAGCTCCTGTCACATTGCATGAAAGTTCTGGAGAGGGTGATTGATGAACGGATACTCAGAGTAGTAAAATGTAAGATAGGAGATGAGCAGTTTAGATTCAGATTAGCATGCAGCACAACTGATCCAATGTTTGCAATGAGAGAGTTGAGAAGAAGCTAGAGATGAGGGAAGAGTCCAACTGGACATTCCTAGACTTGGAGAAAGCATATGACAAGGTCCCAAGAAAGCTGATTTGGGCAGTGCTGTGGTGGTTCAAAGTCCCATAACCATTGATAGAATTAGTGCAGGGTATATACAAGGAACCAATGACTCGAGTACAAACAGTGTTCGGTCTCACAGAGGGGTTCCCAGTGGGAGTGGGTGTGCACCAAGGTTCAACTGTGAGCCCACTGCTGTTCATACTGGTGATGGACTACATTAGCAAACAGGTCAGAGGGGACAGATCAGCAACGTTGCTGTAGGCAAACAATGTGGCATTACAAACAGACTCTCAGCAAGAACTTCAGCAAAGGGTAGGGGAACGGAATGCAAAACTGAAGGCACATAGGATGAAGCTATGTACAGTTAAGACCGTGGTAATGGCAGCGAACTGGGGAAATCAGAAGATGCTTAGAATTTTGATAGAAAGGAAGATAGTGGAACTGGTTAATAGCTTCAAGCATCTGGGAGGGGTGGTTGAGGAGAAGGGAAGTCTGAATGAAGAGGTCAAAGCTAGAATCAAAGAGGCTGCAGCCTGCTGGCATAGTATGTCATGTGTAGTGTATGACAGAAGAATGCCAAACAAAAGAGGGTATAGAAAACAGTGATGTGACCAGTTCTGCTGTGTGGTACAGAAACCTGAGCAGTAAAGACAGAGCAGATGAGGAAGCTAGAGGTGATGGAAATGAAGTGCCTGAGAAGGGTAATAGGATGCACACTGTGAGACAGATGAAGAAATGAGGACATAAGAGCAGAAGCCAAAATAGCTCCAATTGCAGAAAAGATCAAAAAGAACAGATTACGGTGGTTTGGACACGTGCAGAAAAAGACAATCTGGTGAAGATGATTTGGGACAGACGAGAAGATAACAGCAAATGAGGACGTCCAGCAAAGAGGTGACTGGATTATGTTAGAGTATCTGTGACAGTCAGGCATGAGTGTCGATGAAGGCAGGAGTGTGGCATTGAATCAAAAGAGATGGCGACATTTAACATGATACCAGGACCCCATGTAGAAAGTGGGAAAAAGGGGGTTTATGATGATGATGTATCAGGGTTGGTATATACAATAGGGTTAGGTACATATTGTGAAGCTGTGGAAAATGTGTTCCCTGAATATGACTGTAATGTCACAGAGGTCTCAACCAAGTGGGACACACAGTAACAGGCTCATGGATAACAGTAGACAGAAGCACTCACAATCATGGACAATATCAGAATAATACCCCCAGTAATCCCATGTCTCTGACGTAACATATGTGATTGTGAGTCATCCTAGATGTTTCTGCAAAAACACATTTGTACAACTATTATGAGTTGTCAGCAATCTATGAGGGAGAATCAAGCACACCTTCCTGAAACTTTAAAATCTGCTGGAGATTTTAAGAGGGACACTGCTATACCTATATGTGAGATTATGATCAGTCCAGGCTAATTGACAGGTGTATATATATATATATATATATATATATATATATATATATATATATATATATAGCACAATCCACACTGTCACAAATGTAACCAATGCCATCAATGTTGTCAGTCAGCTATGTATGTACTGTGTACATCACAGGAAAACTTACCACACATGCATCTGGTATAACACCTTGATGGGGTTCCACGCCATCAGACACTAATGTTTATGCAACAAAAAGAATACCTAGGTATGGCCAGTAAGATGTATGAGAGCTCACTGTGGCAAATGTAGTACACTTGAGTAATGACGCATTATTGGAAGATGTTTAGGGAGGTACATGAAAAAGGGTGCATTGTACGCAGTTATTGTGTGATGTAGGCTATGAACTATGGAAGTATGATGGCCTTTGATGTGGATGGCCTGCACATACTCAGGAGTTGTTACATACAAGTGAGTTGTCACCATTGTGGGCACATGCTGGTGGATGTTCCGCATACCATGTACCGGAGTACACAGGTCACATACTACTTGGTCTGCTCATATGGGTGTGGTGTCTACATTATCATTAGGTTGTACATTTACTTTTATTAACGTAACAAATCCCACCATTAATTTTGTTCATGGCTGTAGAAGCAATCCTTTGTGTGTGTTGGTACTGTCTGTTTTATACTAATATCACACTTGGATTCAGTGATTGTCTACAATCTGTAGTCCTCCAGAAAGCTGTTTGGACAAAGGATATGTACATCATTCTTGACATCTGTGACGTAAATAATGAACAGTAAAGGGCCTAGCACACAGCCCTGAGGTATGGACCTGATCACTGGACTCTAGATTTAGGTCACTTCACAGACTTCAGCATATTTATATGTCACATATGCGATCCAGCAGTCTACCCACTCAGTTGATATAGGTGCTTATGGCCACTTGTGACAGTATCACAGTAATACCTCAGTGTGGATTTTTGTCAAATGGCTTAGCCAGGTCAAGTTCTGCAGGATGATAGTGTTGTCATCATGCTGCCCTTGATCACCTTCTTGAAGACATCTAACAGATAACCTGAACAAATCACACATGTCTTTCGCATACAGCCAGGTTATTACCAGTGTCCATTTAGAAAAGGTCCATGATGACATTTTGGTTTGCCTCACAGATGAGATGTCTTTACATGCATGAATCAGGTGATGTCACCCTCTTCCCCCAGTCATATGGCAACTGTTGGAAACTCCTAATGTCTGGCTGGTGTATGATTCTCAAACAATCTGGAAATATATTGCTGATTGATAAGTATATTTCTTGGCATTTTAACCTTTCAGAGTTCTGCATTGTCTTAATTTTGCCTGACTGAATTGTTTTATATATTTTCTGGCATTGTTTTCTGTTTCTCATCTGTCCTGAAACTGTTTTTCCCCTCCCCTCCACCCTTTTCTTGTGGTGTTATAGTTGGTGGCTTTGCAGTTGCCCCGCCCTACTGTAAATTTGATCTGGGACACGCCTCCCAGTCTGGTGTTCACTCTACTTAATACAGAGAGAACATTTGAGAAGGTCAACCGACTTAGGTTCTTAACCTTGAATTTTTCTTCTGCTCCTTCCTCTCTCCTTACACGTTACTTAAAAAAATGCACTTTATTTTGCTTTTGCATCTTCTTAAAAGAACTTGTGTATTTATTCTGCTCCATTTATTACTGTTTGGTAGTAGCCTGATTAAATTGTAACTGTTATTCTAAGCCTTTTGGTTTAAGCACTTGGGCTCCAGACCAGTTGTTTTACATTAAGAAGGTTTGTGGTCTGCACTGTTGTAGCAGGACAGGTAGCTTACATCCTTCTAAGTTGGGAATTGCTGATTTGAAGGCTCAGATTAGTTCTGGTTAAAGCACTTGGGCTTCAGGACAGTTATTTTTTATTAATGTTTGTGGTCTGCACTCTCGTGGGAGGAGGGGCTAGATTCTGCCCTTCTGAGCTGGGAATTTCTGGTTAAAGGTTTATTGTGCCTGCTTATTTGAACTGTTTCTTTCTGAAATTGGTGCACCTTGTTTGCTGTAGCATAGACTAGATTCAGACATCCTGAATCTAGCTTTGTTTGTATAAATTGAGCACTAATCCAGGCCATCTTTTTTGGAGAAGGTTCCCCTGCATCCTGGTGGCAGGAGTGTGCAGTTAGAACTTGTCTGATTGAAGACTGCTGGAACAGGGCTCAGTTTTGAGCTTTTTACTGGTTAATTGGGTAATTTGTTTAAATCAGTTTGCTTGTTTTCTATTGTTATATAAAAATGCTCTTTATTCATCTGCTTTTACTGTATTTGTGTTTCTTCCTACTTTATTTTGCTTTTGCTGCTTGTTCTTAAAAGTACTTAATTGCATTTATTCTGCTGCATTTATTACTGTTTGCTAGTAGCCTGATTAAATTGTAACTGTTATTCTAAGCCTTTGGTTGAAGCACTTGGGCTTCAGACTGGTTGTTTTACATTAAGAAGGTTTGTGGTCTGCACTGTTGTGGCAGGACAGGTAGCTTACATCCTTCTAAGTTGGGAGTTGCTGATTGAAGGCTTAGTGTCTGTTATTCTAAAAGTGTATTAGTTCTGGTTTAAGCACTTGGGCTTTGAGCCATTTATTTTACATTAAGAAGGTGTGGTCTGCACTCTTGTGGGAGAAGAGGGTAGAGTCTACCCTTCTGAGCTGGGAGTTTCTGGTTAAAGGCTTATTGTGCCTGCTTATTTGAACTGTTTGTTTCTGAAATTGGTACGCCTTGTTTGCTGTAAAATAGACTGAATTCAGACCTGCTGAATCTAGACTTGGTTGTATAACTTGAGCACTAATCCAGGCCATTTTTTTTTTTTGGAGAAGGTTCCCCTGCACCCTAGTGGCAGGGGTGAGAAGTTAGAACTTGTTTGATTGAAGACTGCTGGAATGGGGCTCAGTTTTTAGCTTTCTATTGGTTAATGTTTAAATCAGTTTGCTCATTTGTTACTGTTATATATAAAAAAATACACTTTATGCATCGCTGCTTAGCTAGGGTTAAACTATTCCTGGCACCATAAAGTATGCTCTTTAAAATTTTCCTTAAAATTAGCCAGTTTTTTAGTTTTAGCACTCAAATCTGTAAGCACTAAATAAGCTACAAATTACTACAGCACTCAATTTTCCTCACTTGTCTCGAGGAAAATGTTTTTTAGTACTTAATACATAAGCACCTATCCAGGCATGTCTAAGGGTCAGCTCTTGGAGTTTTCTCCTGTCTACCTGATGAATCTGGGCATCTTGGGGTAATGCAGCTATTGCTTCATGTACACGGACAACCCTCTCCTCCTACCACCCAACACTACAACTTGTGAGAGATGCACTTGTATAGCCAAACTGGAAGCAAAGCTCTCTTCACCCAAAACTGTACTAGACAGTCAAGAGGAGAAGATAAACACTTGCACCACACCACACTCATCACATAGTCCCTGAAAACCTGCACCACCAAAACAGACACATAGAAACGCAAAACACACACCTACATTCTTGGGTGCTCTCAAAAAATCTGCTCAAGCAACAGAAACCTCCAAAGCAGAAACGCAAGCAACCTCCACCCCCCAACACAATCCAAATGACACATAACCTACAAACTCAGTGTGCACTCAACCACAGCCCATAAGGCACAACAACGTACCCAACAATCTAGTCATAGGTGACTCTATAGTCAAGCACACTGATGTTCCACTCACCAAGCTAAACAAGGAGAAAGTTACTGTCAGCTGCCTGTCGGGTGCCAGGATCCGCCATGTAACGCACACACTCATGTCACTCCACAACAAGTACAAATATGACCCTGTCATTGTCAATGTTGGTGTGAATGACTTGAGACGTACCTCCCTGGACTACATGATAAGAGACATGGAGGAGCTCTCTGATCTTGTAGCCCAGGCAGATATGACCCTAGCCCTGAGTACCATCTTGCCATCACCCAGAATGATACCACAGTACAAGGACAAAACGATTGACTTCAACAATTGGCTAAGCTTCTGGTGTCATTCTAAGGGGATCCAGTATCTGTCTGCCTGGGAGGACATGATCAACAGACCACAATGCTTTGCCAGAGATGGCCTGCACCTGTCGCCCTTGGGATTCCAGATACTGGCTAAGGCTTTTGCCACCCCTATAGTGCCTTTTTTAGGCAAGGTTCAAATGACAAATTGACCACTGTAACCGGTACAAGCAAGCAAAATCTGAGGGTAATGCTAGAAATCTAAACCTCAAAATACATTCACTCGAGGCACTCCTTAAAATGGAGAACATCGACATCTGTGCAGTGACCGATACCTGGTTCAAAGCTGCAGAGATCACCCCTGCATTACCAGGCTATAATTCATACCACACCTTTTGGCCACCTAACCTGGACCGAAACACTAAAGGCAGAGGCGTGTCCATATTCATTAAGGATATCCACACCTCCAGGCTAGTTGCTCAGCATAATGCATCCGAGATTATCCAAGTGCAACTAACTCTGGGCAAGACCGCAATCCAAATTGTAACTTGCTACAGATCCCCCACCATGCCCCTGGATTCCCACTCCTCATTTCTTGATACACTGGAAAATATTAGGGTACAACCCAACACCCTCATAATGGGTGATTTTAACTACCCCACCATTAACTGGGGAAACTACTCATGTACCAACTCTTTTGCTCACCGTGTTCTGGAATTCATAAATGCCAATGCCTTGGATCAATTTATCCACACCCCCACCAGGGGCAGTAATATCCTAGACCTGGTCATTACCAACATGGGCAACTGGTGTTCCAAACCAGAGGTCAGTTCCTCTGTCAGATCCGACCACAAGCTAATCACCCAAGACATCCACATCCTGCCCCACCCTCCATTAGGGAAACCACTGTAAAAAATTTCTCCAAAGCCAACTTCACGCTTCTTAAGACAGAAGTGGCAAACTTCACAACACCCTTGCAGACGGACAATAGAGGTATGACTGCTGAATCCTACACAAATGCACTTTATAAGCATTTACATAAGTGCATGGATCGTGCTATCCCTAACAGAACCAAGATCCAATCCTCCAAAAAAAAAGGAAGCCAATCAGGTGGTCCCTGCAATAAACAAACTCTACAACAGAAGAAACTGTTGCAAAAGAGTAAAATCTCATGATTGGAGGAACTCCCTGGTCAGCCTCAGTAAGAAGCTGAGATCCCTCATAAAATCCTCCAAAGCTAGTTACGAAAACAAAATCGCCACTGATTCTAAAGACGACTGCAAAGCATTCTATAGCTATGTCGAGAATCTCAATGGCAACACTCAGATATGCTCTGAGTTACTGCACAATGCCGCTAAATATACAGAACCAACTGATATTGCCAACATCCTGGCAGATAGGTTCACTGCTAACTTTACCCCTCTCTCACCCCCTAAAGGGCCCATCTCTATACCGGAAGAATGCAAAGTTCCAGTAATCATGGCTGCGCAGGTAAAAACCACACTCTCCAAAGTCAAGAACACAGCATTCATGGGACCTGACAACATCCCAGGCTGCGTTCTACACAAACTACAGAATGAACTGGCACCACACCTAAGCACCATGTTCAATCATAGCCTCACCTCAGGCTTTGTGCCCACTGAATGGCGCACAGTGACGGTTATCCCACTCCACAAAGGGGGAGTCATGACGGACCCCGGGAACTACCGCCCTATTAGCCTAATGAGCCCGGTCTGCAAGGCCATGGAACGTATCATCATGGAGCTTATAAACAGACATTGGTAATCTCCAAACTCTAGACCCCTCCCAGTTCGGTTTTGTAAAAGGCAGATCATGTCTCCTAAACCTGACAGCCTTCTTTGAAGCAGTCACCAAAGTCGTAGATGAGGGTAGGGTGGTTCACACAGCCTATCTAGATCTTGCCAAGGCTTTTGACACCATCCCCCACTCTGGAATAATAGATAAACTCACTAAACTAGGTATAAATCCCTATGTCACAAGATGGGTTGCCAACTGGCTCACTGACAGAACCCACACTGTGAAAGTAGCAGACTCCAAATCCGACTTCAGACCAGTGACAAGTGGAGTACCACAGGGTTCAGTCCTGGGTCCTCTCCTGTTTGGTATCTACTTTTCTGAAGTACAGGCTAACACAGAAGGGCTTTGGCTAATGAAGTTCGCAGATGGCTGCAAACTAGGAGCCATAATCGAAACTCCTAACTATGTGGACATCCTACAAAAGGGCCTCACTGAGACAAATGCCTGGTGTCAAAGCCATGGCCTCAAACTCAATGCCAGAAAGTACATTGTCAACCCCTTTGGTACAAACTCTATACCCATGAGCTACCACATAGCTGGTAGTCTACTTAACACCGAAAGTGTGATGAGACCTTGGGATACAGGTGGACAGTAGTCTCTGCTTTGATAATCACATTGCCACAGTAGTCAGGAAATCCTTCTACATGACATACCTCATCACAAAAGGTTTCTTATCCAGGAAAAAAGAGCTCATTGTTTCCCTCTACTCGTCACTCATTCGACCCATTATAGAGTACGACGCCCCTTTTGGTATGTACCTCACAAGACATCTACAACAACTGGAAAGGCCACAGAAATACCTCACAAAGAGGATTACCAGCCTCAAACAGATGCCGTACGCAGACAGTCTCAAAAAACTCCAGCTTTACTTCGTCACATATCGCCTACTCGGAGGTGATCTCTGCCTAACATACAAAGCTATGTCAAACCCAGAGCTGTTGGACACGCTGCACTTAAAGAAATCCCAATCCCTCCAATCTACACACTCTAGGGACCTAAGCCTTGTAACCACAACAAACAGAACATGCTGGAGGGATAGATTCTTGTCCCAGAGACTTCCCATACTCTGGAACAAACTACCTATCTATAGCAAACAAAGCTCTTCATTAGCACTCTTCAAGAAAAATCTTGATGAGTGGATGGGAAATAGGAAATAAACCCCGGGGATCACTTCTGGGGCTCTGCTCGACAGGGGCACAGGAAAATAATTTTCTTGGGTGGCGAAAGCCAGGGTACCTTTTTGGTTAGGCTTATATCGGCCCTAGGGCCAATAGCCTAATACCTACCTATGAACCTACAGGAACATATTCTATCTGGAGGCTGTTGAAGTATAAATCCAACCGTGTCTGGTAGGTTCATGTTTTGAGTCACACTGTAGGCAATCTGTGATATTGTCATGGCGCAATGATTTTGTGTTATTAGCTGTAAAGAGTGCACATATGTGCTGCCCTCCGTAGCATAGAAACGGAGTAATATTTGCATATATACTTCAGCTGATGTACAGTGGCGATGGGGGGTGACGCGAGACAAACTGTCAACTAGCAAATTGTCCGTTTCCTCCAGTTCGGTGTGTCTGGTGGCATACACATACATCTGTGCTTAGTTGTGTATTCCACTTAACATTTCAAATGTATTGGAATAAATGATTTGTGAAAAGACCTACAAATACAACTGTGGCCATTCGTCACATTGCATACACTGGTACTATACACACAGTCGTACGACTGTAATAATATCATGTACTTACGTCAGTTGCACAACATATGCGTGTTTCATTGGCATGCTGTGTTTGAGCAGCCTGATGCCATATCAAGACACATTACAGATCAATTTTTTGTGGCTCATGCAAAACATTTCCTTACACAATTGCTAATAGTTACACAATGATGCTGCTGACTCATTCGATAATCCTTGGGTTTAGCAGCACAAGTGCATATACATTGAATTCCACAAGGTTGCAGTTGTATCAAAACGTGGTACAGTGTTGTACATATCACAGCACAACAACATGTGTATGAGACCAGACTTGTGTGACCATGCAATCAATATGAATTTATATTGATATGTGTCACAGAGGATTTAATGATGGTATGTAGACACTTGCACACCTATGCCATACTGCAGTCGTTACTGTGATGGTGGAATGTGAACTGTCGACGGTTGATCTGCACCACTACAACACATCCTAATATGGCAAAAGTATACATACAAGTGTATCATAACATGTCACTCATCACTCAGCAAGTACTCTTATGATTCTGTCATATTTCATGTTGGGGTGAATTATTTGAGATGTACCTCTCTGGACTGCAGGAAGAGAGACATGACTGAACTCTCAGATTGTGTCCCAGGCAGGTATGATCTTTGCCCCAAGTAGCATTCTACATTCACCCAGGAATATGCTACAAGATAAACAAAAAAAAAAATCAGCAATTGGTTTAGCTTCTGGTGTCAATCCAGAGGGATCCAGTATCTCTCAGCCTGTGATGACATGGTCAACAGGCCACGCTGCTTTGCCAGAGATGGTCTGTATCTGTGTCCTCTAGTCTTTCAAAGGCTGGCAAAGGTTCTTGTCTCCCCCATAGTATCTTTTTTAGACAATTCCAAAGCAATAAAAGTTTAAACGTAACAAAATCCACTGGAGGCAAACTCGGGGTTCTGCTGCTTAATGCTTAATGCTGGGAGTCTAAACATGAAGCTGCACCGGAGGAAATTGCCAACCTGCTAGCTGATAGATTTGGTGCAAACTTCACTCCATTGGCCCCACCGGCCATACCCCGAAGCCTACCAGACACCAGTCCTCTGCATAATATCTCTAGAGATATAGTCATATCTGTGCTATCGAAGACTAAAAGTCCAGTTTCGGTGGGATAACATCCCAGGTTGGGTACTAAGCAATCTAAAACAGGACCTAGTGGACCCACTTAGAGTCCTGTTTAACCATAGCCTGAGAATTGGCTTTGTTACAGTGGAGTAGAAAGCAGCAACACTGATTTGCTTGCAGAAGGGGGGGGGGGGCTCATCCAACCCTGGAAACTGTAGACCCATAAGTCTGACCAGTCTCATTTACAGGGCTATGGAAAGAATCATCCTTGACCTTATCAACAAGGACATAGGTGACCTTCAGAATCTAGACCCAACCCAGTTTGGCTTTAAGGTAGATCATGCTTATTAAACCTAATAAATTTCTTCAAGAAAGTCAACAAGCCCTGGATGAAGGTAAGACCGTGCATACCACCTATCTTGACCTGGCCAAGGCTTTTGACAGAATCCCTCACTCGGGTATCATTGAGAAACTTTACCAGCTGGCAATTAACCCTTAAATCACAAGATGGGTAGCCAGTTGGCTCAAAAACAGAACACAACCTATCAAAGACGGTGACTCAACTTCTACCAATACAGCTGTCACCAGTGGCATACCACAGGGATCTGTGCTGGGCCCTTTACAGTTCGGAATATATTTCTTGGAAGTCATGGCTAAAATAGACTGCTTTTGGTTTACCAGGTTTGCTCATGATTGCAAACTGGATGAAATCACTGAGTCCCCCAACGATATGAGCATATTACAGGAGGGGCTAACAGACATATGATTGGTGCCAAAACCCATGGTCAAAAATTAAATGCAGAGAAGTGCCATTATTGTTGCCTTTGGCAAAGTTGATTACTCTGCTGATTACAGTGTTGACAACCCCCTCCTGACCTAAATCCTAATGGTATGAGACCTGGGAACACAGGTAGATGGCAATTTGAACTTCAACCGCCAAGTTTCCACAGTGGTAAGGAAAGCCTTCTGTGCTGTGCACCTCATAAGTAAGGGCATTGCATCCAAATCTGAAGGTGTTATAACACCACTGTACAAGGCCCTCATCAGACCACTAACAGAGTACAGTGTTCCCTTTTGCATGTACCTCACCAGACACCTGCAGCAGCTGGAAAGACCACAAGGGTTTCTCACCAAGAAAATACAGGGCTCCCAAACCAAGCCAATGAAGTACATGGATAGACTGAAAGCCCTGTCACAGTACTCTATCATATAGGCTGCTTTAGAGGTGACTTGTGCCAGGCTGCAGGGCAGTCTTTGACCCTACCCAGATGGAAATACTGCACATCCGCAAATGTAATGGCACAAGAGTCACTTGTTCTAGGGATCTTAACCTAGCCTGTGACATTAACAGAACATGTGTGAGAGACAGATACATCTCCTTGAGACTGCCACTCCTCTGGAGTAAACTTACAAATCACCTGAAGCAGAGCTCCTCATTGACCCTGTTCAAGTGCAACCTAGACAAATGAATGGGAGACTGCAGAGTCACCCCAGGGATGGCACCCATGCCCCTCATGGACTGGGTAGTCAGTGCTTACCATAGACTTGTTCTGTGAATTACATTGACCTAAGGACATTTGGGACTATTTGGGATGAACATGGCTAGGCTTGTAAGGGCTCTAGGGCCTCTAGCTTTGTCATCTCCTATGAACCTTTGCCAACAATTCTTGGGGCAGATTACTACAGCTGTTATAGAAGGAGCATGTAATGGAATGGCAGGAATGGCCATCAATAAATTAGCTGACATCACAGATTGTAATACCCTCTTGTAGCCGTACTGTACATCCACACCTCAATATAGCACGTCAATGACAGCAACATTGACACGTCAACTGATCATAGGGTCATAGAACACTATTAGGCTGATGGCCAGCATCAAATGCAATCATTGCCATTATTATAACATGAAAATAAAAAATTGTATATATGTATATTATGAAAGATAGACTATTGTGCATATATTTGTTGGATTGCATTACTTTCTTTCACTGTCCATATGGGACACACTGTTAGAGAATTAGCAGTTACACATGCAGTAGTCTACAGATGGCTTGCATAGACACATGGAAGGGCTTTGCTTCATGATGTTTGTATGCATATTTGACATGAGGACATCCTCTACTCCTTTGCAGGAAGAGGATGATGTGTGGGGCTGCGTGAATGGTACCCCACTTGGTAGTGAAATGAGTTATTGCAAAGATCACACAATGACCATAGTGTACCAGCAAGCAAGACACAACAGTAGTACAGTGACCCTGATAATGAAAATTACACCTGTGTAAGCATAGAATACAAATGCCATACAGTGTCACAGTAGCATCACCACATATGTCTGGCTGTAACACTGTCATGTTGCACTTTATGGAGTATGATAGCATCATTGTATGCTAAGGAAAACTGTTACAAGCAGTGTAGGGCATGGATGTGGAGTCGCATCCCTGTGTAAAATTGTCTCAAAAGTGTTGGTTGTTTGTATAGACACACAAGTTGCTTGCTGTCAGTTTAGAACACCTATATGTGTAGTTAATTAGATTGAAATCATAGTAGTTAATTTTACTGCCACAGCACAGGTTTGTCTTTGATACTGTCAGAATGCATGTTACACAGGATGGCATAATCATTGTATGGTACAACAAGATGTTTGGAAGAGTGTTGGACATAGCTGTGGACTGTCATATCTTTCTAAAACTACCCAACTATTTACAGAGCACAATTTGTAACACAAGTGCCACCGCACAGTTCTGGCGTTTATAGTGTTGGAGAATACTTTATAGCTGATGACATCAGCAGAGTGTGGTGAGATGTAGATTTTAATGGCAGTATCCCATATGCTGGCTTAGAATGCTGTCTTTCTAATGTCAACCAAGTGAAAACACACACACACACACACACACACGTTGACCGCTGTGAGGTTAGAACCCCTACCTAAGTACACAGACTAAAGAATTCAGTATTTAATGCAAGGGCCATGGCTGAGGTTTGACTTTTATAAGACTGCAAGAGAATTTATAGTGGATGACATCATCATTGGATGTTTGAGAAAAGATGGGAGGCCTGAATGAAATGAATGCTTAGGCATGTACAACTGTCAAAATACTAGTACTCCTTGGGACTGTAGTGATGATTGCAAGATACACAGTTATGCTCCTCCACACACACACACCAGTGGGCTGCAGTGAAATTAGAACACCTACCCAAGTACACAGACTAGTGGATTCAGTACTTAATGCACAGGTCTGACTTTTACAAGCCTACAGGACAATTTATAGTGGATGACAGCATCACTGGACATTTTAGAGAAGATGTTGGGAGGCCTGTCTGAAATGGATAGCTAGCCATGTACAACTGTCAAAATATTAAATATCTGAATGTTACCAGATTGATGTGTATGCAAAGTGTAGCATTTGCTGTTGTTTCCAGTGTGCATGTATACCTTAAAAAGATAGCTTTGCAAACTATATGCAACAGCTGCCCACATTAGTACAAGTATTGGAAAATCTAAATGTGTATTGTCAGTATAAAGATGTCCATGGTATGTAAGAAAGCATTGTGTATTTATTTTTCTGTAGTGTAGTTGATACATTTGTGAACAACTACTGAGAGACCAAATATCAAGTGCATGAGTGCAGGTGACAAATGGCTACATTGTAAATATGTGTTCTTTCCTTAAAAGTGCCTTCCCTTTGTTCTTTTACCTGTGCTTTCATGGGATGAAGGCTAAATGGGCAGTAAACATAAGTAATACATGCTGTTGTGTAATTTCCATAGCACATCACAGAGCAGCTGGTTTGTGAGATCGATGTCGGTGTTTGCGCATGCGAGATGCACATTTATACCGCTTTCCCCATTTGTGTGCAGTTAAGCTGTGAGCCTCTCCCTTATTGATAAAATTATGGGAGTTCAATTGGTTTGCTTACCTCCATGCAAACACGTTAATCAGAGAGGTGCAGCATTTTGCACTTTGGACTTCTCTGACTCTGAGGCAGCAAGTGTAAATGTATTGACAGATTTCTGTTGTAGCACAGATGATATTGGGTCAAATCCAGGTGTATCTAATAGTTTTTAATATGTATTTATAATGCATTGAAATAATTCTTTATTTTACATTCACTGTGTTTTACATTAGGGCATCACGTTTAAGCAGCATAGCATTGTGCAGAGTTAACCACACCATTAGAGCCATTCACCATTGCTAGGCATTGGCGCACAATGCCAAACTCCATGCAAACACAGAGGACAAAAAGTGAGGGGCTTCATTGTTTTTACTTGTGTGTGGTGTGTGATTCTATTTTTTGACCAGATTAAAGGTGTTAAAATGGGGTAGATAGGAAAGTGATGAAATGGTAGAGAAGCAGGGGAAAGATATATAGGAATGTGTAGGAGGGAGGTAGGAAAGAACCATAACTATCCACTTCTTCAACAGTGTAAAATTAAAATATGTACAGAATATTAGCTGAATTTTAATCGTCACCTCAACGAAGAGGGGTGACAACAATGAAATCATCTTGCATAGCCAAATGGACCAAAACAAGTGTGCCAAGAAGGCACATCTGCCAAGTGAAGAGCTAGGTATGGGATGATATTTTTATTGGGACAGGTGACTTTTTTTTTTTTACTTTGTGAGAGAGAATGTTGGGTAAGGGATGTAGGTATTTCTGTGTTAGGTAAGTAGGGTAGGTGAGGAAGCAGATGCAAACAAACAGGATAAACAAGACAAGACACAGACAGTGAGGAACATGACAGATTATGGGACACCATTCTTGAGGTTAGGGAAGGGGCAACAGATGTCCATGAAATATGGGGACAGTGAGAATCTAGTCCTCACCCGCAGGATCACTGTCCCCTTGCTCTGCTGGCTGTTGGAGTGCTTGATGTCTTCTCCTCCGGACCATAAAGGAAGGCATCCTCTCCATCCAGCATAGATGTGCACCAGTGGTGCAGTGCACCACAAACCCTATGCACCAAGCCTAGCAACTCCTGGCGGGTGATAAAAACCCCACCTCTACCAGTACTCACACCAGCTGCCGGGGTAGTGCTTCCTGATATGGAGGGCCCATGTAGTGCAGGGGGCAGCAGAGGCAGTACTGCTGGGTTGGGTCCCAGATCTGCTGGGCATCTGTGCAGGAGCCGGTGGAGCAGGGGCAGACTGACCCATGGTGGTTGGCGTACCTCCCTGTGCTGTAAAGCATTTTGTGATTTGTCAGGGATCGATGACTTGGAAACATTTTGACAACACAGAAAAATAAAAAAAAAAGAGATAAGGGTTAGGGTAAGAGGAAAAAAAAAAGGTAATTAGTGCCATTGTATGTGTCATACAGTGCATTATCACAATATGATTGTTTGTAGAGGTTTATAGATTCGTACTAAGCTAACTGCTATCATGGCCCATTTTAAGCCTAGACAATTATCCCATGTAAGACTCCACCCTATACCTTATATCTATAAGGTAAACACCTTAACCATTATGACAACCTCCCAAATATATTTATACTTCTTAACTACAAACTCTTTAAGTAATGATTGCTCAAAGTAATCCTTGCAATGTACATATATTGCACATATGCTTAGTCAAATTATACAGATTAAGTTAACAGCAGGGCATTTATGCCACTTCCGTTGAAATTAAATTATGTAATATTTTAAAGGATTGTATTTATTTGTTACTTGTATTTGAACTGACATCGTCTGACTACAGTATTACACTTGGCTTGTGCTACAGACTGCAGCATGCTTTTACAGTTAGGATATACATGTTTAATTTGCTACTACTGTATAGGAAAGCAGTACCTTACAAACGTAGTAGTAATGTTGTGCTGCTTGCATACCCATTGCTTCCCTCAGTTTCTCTAGACACACAGCATGGGCATCTCTATTCACCATACTCTCTTGGCTGGCTGTGGAATAGAGAAGAGAACAAGAGAAGAGCATTATGCATACTAGTCATACCTGTATGCAGCTTTCTAGCTATTATAAGTTCTCTATCAGTATACTTGCACAGCTGTGGGTGTCAGCAGTCCTGTACTCATCCAGCCACTGGTTGAGTGTATCCCGCTTGTGCCTTTTCAGGTCATTAAAATGATGCCTACCCTGTTCTCCAGTGCATGGAATGCCAGTCATACTGGAGACAGCCTTGGCCAGACTATTCCATGCCTCAGACTTGTACTGAGAGCCAGTATAGTCCCCCTGCAGCAGCCTTCAGCTGTGGTGTTTTACGGAGAGTCTAGTGAAGATTCTGGACTCCTCAACACCCCACCTCTGTGTCCTAAATTAGACAACTTCCCTTCTACCACCAGGCATGCCTGACCAGAGAAAACAGAATAGCGCTTTCTTGCCAGTGTGTGTTGTTGTGTATATTGGTAGAGCAAACCAAAGCAATGCTGCCAACCATGTTTACAAGATGTTAAGTGGAGAGCAACAGTTTTTGAAACTGGGAGGTTAATCTGACACTTGGCTTTATTAGTTTGAGTGTAGTTTGCTGCTGTAACTGTTAGGTGATTTAACTTTGCAGACATGTACTGGGGGTATACATTTTATGACTTGACACATTTTATTGTGGCTTAACACACTGATAAAATTAATTTATACAATGTGGGATTCAAACCTATGCATCAGAGACCAAATATTTTCTTCCACAATGGTGATATTTCATCCTTGTCACAGAAGAAGTGCTTCTCAGACGTAATTGTGAATTATATATAAATACACACAGCAGACTTAGGGGTTAGCCATGTATATGTGTGATTTGACGAGGTCTTGGTTTATGCATTCATGTTTGTATGAGGAGTACTGAAGTCTGAAGGTCATCCAAGGCCAGAGAACACAATTAGAATTACAGAAACATAATAGTCAGTATACCCTCAGTCACACAAATAATTCATATGAGTTCCACTATTGTTATTTATAATTATTTAAATTTTTGTGTGTGTTAAAATTGAGTGTACAACCCTTAATAAAATTAGAAGTGTGTAATAATTTTTTCATGTGAATTTTAATTTAAAGTAAAATGGAACAGTAATAGTATTTGGAATGTCCTGTATTAGAACTCAGGATCATCTGTATTGCAGCACTTCACTTAAACCTACTGTCACAAAAATAGTTAAACAGTTGGATATTTTTATATTTATTATTAACTTTTGTGTGTTAACTGCCATCCAATCCCACTTAGCATATTTGCTCAGTTCCCAACATACTTGATAGGATGTATCTGTTTTGAAATTGTTCACTATCTGCAGGTGTTGAGAGATATTGCTAGGCATCATGCAATGCCACTTAGTGGGTTTGCCCGATGGAAAGCAAAATATGCAACAATGTATCCTTTTTGAAACTGAGAATGTCTGCATCCTGTTTGCAGCTTCTGTCTGCTTCTTGTGTGGGCCATTAGGCCAGGCAAACGCAACAAAGAAAGCTCACCTTGTTTTATCCTTGTGAGCAGTGTTTATTATTTTTCATCCTTAAAAGACAAATGTGGGATTTTAAACTGTGATCTACAGATAGTATAGATTATGTGGATCACTCTGTTTAGCAGATGTGCTACACACACAAGATTTACAGGTGTAGTGTGTGTATTGTTTATCACAGAAGTACATTGCATGACATTTATTCTATTTATCTATTTCCCATGTCTGTGCTAAGCTGCAGGTCATGTAATTAGTGCTATTTAAAAATACACACACACACACATATTTATATATATATATATATATATATAAATAAATAAATATACACACACACACACACACACACATATATATATATATATATAAAACATAAAATAAATGTTAGTACACATTAAAGATTGTTGCACAAGTCTGGATTTGAACTATCACACCAATGAACCTACAAAACACAGTAAGGGTGTCTTATCCCTCTTTGCCACAGAAACAGCTTTAAAGTAGGAATTTAAATCATTGTTCATAAAAGCAATACCCATTTCATCCACAATATTAACAAGATATATAACACTTGTACATTCTCAGTTGTTTGTACGTGTGTTAATTACATGTTTAGTGCAATGTCTTGACACATGACCATTTAGGAGTATTGTTTGCAGCAATGCAGCTCTGTCTTATCTTTGTATTGTGTTCATTCTTCTCTTATCTGAGCAGTGATGTCAGCCATGTAGCCTGTAAGGCATCTTGCATCATTGTCCATGAAATGTATGAGAATATTAAATGACAGTAATATACAATTTTTAACAAAGGCAGGGGAGTTTGGATCTTAATGAACAGAAACTGAGACGTGTGCTGCTCGCTTCCATTTCAAACCTTGATATGATTACTTCTACACTTTGTAAGTGTATCCTGGTTGACATGCCTACTGTAGGTAAGGGCGTCTGAACTGCTGTGTATTCTTTCTCCCTCCCAGTAAATATTCACTGTTGCAATCCATTAGCAAAAAGCACAGAGGTAGTGCCTATACTATGTTTATATCTGCTACACAAAGCCAAAAGTTTGGGATTCAGCATTTCTAATATGTTCACACCTCATTTGCATATTCACTGTGCTGAGAGCCATGGGACTTGTGTATTTGTAGAACACAGAGGACTAGATTTATCTGCACAGAAGGCTTCTGGTGTTGCTAAAGTATGCTTGTATTTTTCATGTACATGCTAGATGTGCTCACATGTTATGAAGAGAACTGTTATTTATATGAATTAGGGGATTACACTGTTATCTGTCTGCACTTCTTATACTTTCCTTTTTGCATAGGCATTTTTACATGCATTGACTTTAGCAGATGCACAGCCTTATTAACTGTCATTATAAGTGTTACTGTTAAAACTGGTTACCTTAGTCTTTTCTTATTCCATGCAGTGTAAAGTACTATATTGCCAATGACACAGGGGTGTAATGTTTCTCAGCTGGCCCATAGACAATACCAGGGGAGTGCTGAGCCCAGTGAGAGGTGCCTAGTAATTGTATACAGTTTACTTTTCAGTTGTACATGTGTATACATTTTGTGAACATTCCATGTGAAGCATTCATAACAGGTGAACTGTGTGTTATTCCATGGTTCTGCAACCTGTCATTTTCCAATTTTTTTGGTGGTGGAAGAGGCAAGTACTGTTTGTGTGTTTCCACATCACCAGTTGGGTTTCAAGAGTTTTGCTCTTGCAATTGTGTAGTCCTGGTATTTCCATTTGTGTAAGGGGGCAATTGCATGTAATCAGTGGCATGTTGTAGCATAGCATTCAGGAACTGATGTAGGATCCTGGATGCTGATACCTGTGGTATCCCCAGAATATGGCCTGTTGGTCTCTGAAAGGTTCCTGTAGCTAAAAACTGCAAGTGTTTACATGTACCTTAGTCTACACAGGTACTGGTTCCCCTTGATTTGCCCTTGCTTAATGTTGTGGATGACAGAGGTTGCAGAGTTCCTATAGTGCGTGACTAGCAGCAGCATAGACTTGTGCCTGTTGCACATACATATGTTTAACGGCAGCTGAAGCCTCTTAGTGTTTCCGTGTAGAGTAGCTTCCATGACTGTATTCCAGTAGGTTTTGGAATTCACAGGGAAATCCTACACTGAGTCTACATAGTTGTAGAGGACCATGTAGGCTTATTGAGTCTCACCCAAATGTTTTTACCATTGAAATAAATAATGTAACGATAGACACTCATAGTTTGATTTATAATTTTCAGTCTTCTCCATAATTCACAGTCATTTCCATCTTACTAGACTTCCTCCGCCACCTTTGTTTCCAGTTCTGCTGACATATAGTTAGATTTCAAAATGCTTTTTTCACACCTTTATTAAATAATCGCTTAAGACATAGGCAAACATACATTAATGTAAAAGAAAACAAAACATATTACTTTGTTTCCATTTATATACATTATACATCACGCATCTTTTCTTTTATAATGATCAATCGGTTCACCATTACATAAACTGCTCATTTCCTGCCTTCCCATAAACCTCACTACTTCTGCTGAACCTTATTCTGCATGTATAGTTCCCACAATTTCCGTTTGTTTCTACACAGTGTATTCATTCCCTTTTCTAAAGAAACATCTTCCTCTTTACCTCTGTCATAATGCTCAGCACTTCATATACAGTTGGTTTAGACTTTTATTCATTTCCATGTTCTAGTAATTGTTTTTTTAGCAGCCAACAGAACTGTACTTAACAAGACCTTATGCGTAGGCAATTCAAATCCTGTCACCCAGCTCAAAAGAATATACTTAGTTGCAGCCCTTTCTTCACCCAATATTTCTGACACAATACTCAGTAGGAAATTTTTAAAATGTGGTAACTCATTACACTCCCAAAACATACGTTCCCAGTTACCTCTTTCTTCTCCATCATATCTGCAGCATTTGCTGTCTACCTGAGGAAAACATTTGAACTTTGCCTTGGTATTAAAATATCTTTGCAAACACTTCCAAGAAAAAACCCTAAACCTTCTGGAGTTTGTTGCATACTAGGGAGTCATACATATGTCTTCCCATTGCTGCCTAGTAAATTTATTTTCTAGTCTCTCTTCCCAGTCGTTTCTCATCTCCCCTGACCGATACTTATAGTTATTGTGTAATATTTTATATGGTTTACTAATTATCTCTTTTTAACAGCAGCTTGTGTTCTAAATTCAACTAAAAACTCTACAGGAGCTGGTCTTTCATTTAGGATTGCCCTGTCCCTTTCTCATTCCCTAAACTGTGATATCCTGTCCAAACATCATCTTGGTCTCATCCTACTGTATTACATTTCCCTCTGTAGTTAATTGCTTTCAGTACCTTAATTTATTTGTCAGTTTTCTCCAGTAAATTCCAGCTCCCACTTGTGTTCTTTTTGTACCCCCTACTTGCAGTCATCCCTGCTGGTAAAATCTCCTTTCTCCATTGTTATCTGAAATGATCTTGTATTAGTTTGTGATTGATTGCGCAGTTGCCTTGTAAGAGAAGATTTATTTTGATTTATACCTCCAACCGCAATAAAACAAAAAATATTGCAGCCACCATGAAAAAATAGTCAGGATTCCAAATAAACTTTTATTTAAAAAAAATAAATAAAATAAATCCTCTATCGCCTTTGCTACAACAGCCTTTACAGAGTATAAAACTTTACTAAATAAACATTCCTTATATAACAAACCACATAATTAATTAATTAAACAATTAAATTAACCATTTCCAATTACACTCCAAATTGAACCCTTTAGGAGACAGTGTATCAGACTTTAAAAACTGATTCTTTATAAAGCATTTTTTTTTATGTTAATTTCCTTAAAGGGCCTATTAAAATTTGTTCTAAAACTGTTGCCTGAAGTCCCTATACACTCCTATTGTGGTGGGCTTTAAAATGCATAGCAACTGGACTTTCCATCCTACATTTTTTTATATCTCTAACAAGTTCCTTTATTCTTGTAGAAAAAGATTGTTTACCTTCTCCAGTATAAAACTTCCCACATGGGCACCTCAGTGCATAAACTACCCCCCCCCCAACTATCACACCCAAAATTACCCTATACCTGAAAACTTCTACCATTAATTTTTGGGAAACTACTGACCACAAACTGCAATATGAACATTTCCCACATGGGATTGTCCCTGTATAAACTACCTCCCTGCTCATACTATCCACAGGTCCAACAAATTTCCCATGAACTAGAGTGTTACCGATACTTCTGCCCTGTCTGTATGAAACATATGGCTTATTTTCTAAGATGTTGCAAAAAATCATTACGGTCTACAAAAAACCTCCAATAATAATTCAATTTGATTAACTCTTTTGAAAATACAGTATACCTAGCGACAGAAAATTGGTTTCTTATCTTTTACAGGGTAATGTCCACTATTGTAGCTCACAACATTCTTCCTGCCAATTTCACTTAACCTATTCACACTATCTAATAATATCCTATCCTCATAATCCATTCCACTAAACATTTTAATGGTCTTCCGTAGTTCCTCTTTAAACTCTCTCTCATTACATAGTCTCCTCAATCTCAAAACTCCTCATAGGGTAAAGCCTGTAATGTGTGGGGGAGGATGACAACTGTGCCTATGTAAAAAAAAAAAAAAAGTGATTCCCACTGTCAAACTTCTATACCTTAGTCTTAATACTAAAGTTTACAATACCTTCCATCTCAATGTCAAAAAAACTACTTTATCTCCCAACCTGTAACCCATCAAATTTTAAATTAAACCTATTCTCATTCAAATTCTGTACAAATTGTGGTACCAAGTCTCCGCCCCCTTCACAAATAAAACCCAAGGCATCAATAAATCTATAATATTTTAACACATTTCCTAAAAAATGTATTCCTATAAACATGATACTCCTTTAAATACCCCATAAATATATTGGCATACATGGGGGCAAAAGATGCCCCCATGGCCATACCCAGTAATTGTTTATAAAGCTGCCCATTAAATTCAAAAAATAATTACTAAGGCAAAAATAAATTAATTCAATAACTTAATATGCCTTGGGACTATACGCTAAAAAGTGATGCTAAGCTTCAGTCCCAAAAATATGACTAATATTGGTATACAAACTAACTAAATCAAAAACAATAAAGCACATATTTTTTGTCCAATTTATATTTCTTATTTTCTCTATAAAATCAGACACATCCTGAATATAAGAAATTAATATAACCACCTCTAGTAATAAATAAATATGTAAAAAAAACATAAGTTGTGAGTAAAATAATTATAGACCGAGACAGTCTGGTAGCCCGGTGGGTCCCACAAATTCTTATGGATTTTAGGCAAACAGAAAAAATGAACCATATTACAACCATCAATACTAAACTTATTAACATCATCATAAGAAAAATAATTTAATCTCTAGCCTTTATTTAACATTTTCTAGTAATTTTCAACTGCTTTTTATTTACATCCACCATTTGGTAGACATTATGATTCAAGTGTTGATAAAACGTTTTTAAATACTGGGTATAGTGCATAATCAATCATTTATTGCCCTTATCTGCTGGTTTAAAAACTAAATCCCTTTGTTTACCCAAACACTGTAATCTCTTCCATTTACTCTTTTTTAAATTGTAGTGTATATCAACTTTGTTTTTACACAAATTATAATATTCCCATTTAACACTATAATTCAATAAGGCAAATAAATGCTGTATTGTAACATTGTTAAACTGAGGTATAAAGTAGTTTTTATGCACTATACCCTTGATATAAAGTTGGCAATAAGCATTAATATCAGTGTGAACTACAAGAAAAGGTGTCATTACTACTAATCAATATCACTATCCAGTTCAAACTTCTCTTCCACTGAGCTTTTATTATCACTGTCCCCCTAAAAAAATCCCTCAAATGTAATTTTCTAACAAATCTAAAAATTTCGCATTTTATATCATATGATTTATATTTGATTTTTTTACCACTGTTTTTCACTGTCTGTAGGAAGAAAGGGATAGCTTGTAGACAAGAAGATTTACTTTAACTTATATTTTGTTGTTTTACCTCAGATTTTTGCTGTTTGTTAGACAAGGATAGGTTTTAGACAGGCAAATTCTAGCCATCTGAAGGCGCCTTGTGAGCTATAAACTCACATAGCTTGTAGAAAGGACAGTCAAGAGCTTATTCAAATCATCCTGTGTTGGTTTATATTGACCTTTACTGTTTAAAAAAATGTGACTGAGTGATAGTGAGCAGAAGCTTCAGCGAGCATTTGTTTGCGATATAAAGGAATCCCAGCTTTTGTGCTTCTTTCACAACTGGTACAGTCAAAGCAACAACTTTATTCTGCATAATTTAATATTTAGTTATATATTTGCGTGATTTGTGTCATAGAGGCTGATTTAAAATATCTTTGATTTCTGTGGCAGTTGATTTTCCTTTTTTTTTTAAACTCATTCATTTGCAGCTGAAAATGTCCTTAAATGAGTATGTCATTAATGATGTGCTGAAGCACAAGTATATTGTTGTGTCTTTCGGCTTTTCCCGGTTAGGGGTTGCCACAGCAGTAGATTTTTACATGCCGAGTTGCCAACCCTGACGCACAACCTTCAACGAAGGTACGCCCATTCACACATGTCTCCACACAGAAGACGCTTTAGCTGAGAATCGAACAGGACGTCTTACTGTGAGGTGACAACGCTACCGCAGCACCACCACCGAGTGTACTATATGCTATGTATACTTAAGGGCAGCACTTGATAACACTGGTGATGTGTTCCTCCTGTCTAAACTTGGATGATTTACTTACCATTATTAGTAGTAAATCTAGACTTACTGATGAAATAGTGTACTTGCACAATTGGGACAGCTTGGAAAACTGTTACATGTATTACTGACTGGACTGATGAGAAAAAAATTACGTAAAGAACAAATAGAACACATTTAAGAAAGGAAGTGTGTATCGTCAGTAAAGATCAGTCAACCCTTATTGAGCAAGATAATACCACTGACAACCTTGGAATTCAGGATACAAGTATTCAAAAATCTGAGGATTCGGAACATATAGAAGAAAATAAAAAACATGAATAATAAAGTTCACAGTAAATAAAAAGGAAGAAAAATGGTTGCTGTATATAAAGGAAAACATTGCATACTAAAATGATACTGCTTTGTTGTGTAACACACAGATTATAGGGAATAATAAAATTTTTCTACCAGAATATCTTTAGTCTACAGAAAAAGGTATCATTTTTCTAAAAGGGAATGTATTAAAAAGAGGCAAGGGGCAGGGAAAAAGGAAGAAGTCAGAATTAAACCTGGAAGGATTGAAGAGCATTACTGTAAGAAAAAAGATGAAAAAGAAGTTGACAACATGGCTAAAGATGTGGAAGTACAAAGACAGATGGATGAAAGGTGTATGCTTGCAAATGTAATAAGCAATGAAAACAGTGGGATTAATAAGATGAATGGTGATAAAGATAACTCCTCTGTAATAATTGATACAGTAGTTATTACTTAATTAAAAGTTGAAGAGTCTCCAGATTTGGTTCTTGTACTTGGAGATTAAGTTATTAGAGTAATTGATAGTTACATTTCAGAAAAGATAATGAACGTTGAGTAGTGTTATGCTTGCCAGGAGTAACAATAGAGGATGTGAGAGAGGCCTTAGAATGTTAGGAAGCATGGATTTGTTTTTATTCGTGTTGATACAAACGATCTCATCCACATGGACTCTTGACATGGTTCAAGGCTCCCGAGAGCACCACAGCACTACCAGGTTATACCTCATACTATGTTTTTCGGCCCCAAAACTTGGACCGAACCACAAAAGGAGGGGGAGTATCAATATTCGTCAAAGATACCCACACCTCCAGGTCGATGACACAGCACGAAGAATCAGAGATTATCCATGTGCAACTAACAGTGGGTAAAACTGCCTTCCAGTTTATAGCCTGCTACGGACCACCCTCCCAAACCAAGGAAACCCACTCGGTCTTCCTGAGAACACTGGAAAATATGAAGGGGTCTCCAAACACCATTATATTGGGCGACTTCAACTACCCTAACATAGACTGGGAGCATTACTCTAGCTCCAACACCCTAGCACAAAGGTTCCTAGAATTTATAAACTCAAATGCTATGGAACAACTTGTTGCCACTCCCACAAGAGGGGAAAACATACTGGACCTGATCATCACCAACATGGGGACTCAATGCTCCAGACCAGAAGTGTATCCCTCACTGGTAAGATCAGACCATAAACTAATTTCACTAGATATTCACATCCCGACCTCAGCCCCTGCCCAGAAAACCACTGTGAAAAACTTCTCTAAAGCAAATTTCACACTCCTCAAAACTGAGGTGGAATCCTTCAAAGCCCCCGGGCTTGTGGAAAATACAGCCCAGACCGCAGAATCCTTTATAAACGCATTCTATGAACACCTTCAGGAAAGCATGGATCATGCAATCCCAAATAAAACCAAGACCCAATCCTCCAAAGTTAGGTGTCCTGTCTGGTGGACCCCAGCCATAAACAAACTATACAATAGAAGGAGGAAGCTACTACATGATAGAGCAAAATCCCAAAAAGGGAAGGCATCTCTGATCAGTATTAGCAAAAAACTACGGGCACTAATAAAATCATCTAAGGCCAGCTTCGAGAGACAAATTGCACAAGACACTAAGGATAATCACAAGGCTTTCTTTAGTTATGTTAGGAACCTGGGTGGAAATTACCAGATATGCTCAGAATTAGTCCAAAATGACAAAAAATACACCGAACCCACAGACATTGCCAACATCCTAGCTGACAGGCTCAGCACAAACTCCCCCCCCCTTCCCCACCAAAAGGGCAAATATCTATCCCAGCAGAGTGCAGCCCCCCTGATATCTCAGATGCTCAGGTAAGAGCTGCCCTCTCCAAAGCAAAAAGCACAGCATCAATGGGACCAGATGGTGTCCCGGGCTGCGTCCTACATGAATTCCAAGATCCTGGAAACTATCGCCCCATAAGCTTGACTAGCTTGGTCTGCAAAGCTATGGAAAGGATCATCATGGACCTCATGAATAGATATTGGGGATGTACAGACACTGGATCCTACCCAGTTCGGCTTTAAGGGCAGATCCTGCCTCTTAAACCTGGTCTATTTCTTTGAAACAGTCACCAAGGCCATTGACGAGGGGAAGGTGGTCCACACAGCCTATCTGGACCTTGCAAAAGCCTTTGATACAATACCCCACTTGGGAATTATAGATAAGCTCACCAGCTTAAATATAAACCCCTATGTCACTAGATGGGTTGCAAACTGGCTCAAGGACAGAACCCACATGGTTAGAATTGCTGGAGCCATGTCAGACTCCAAACCAGTTACAAGTGGCGTCCCACAAGGCTCAGTCTTGGGACCTCTCTTGTTCGGTATATATTTCTCGGAGGTACAGGCTAACACGGAAGGACTGTGGCTGACCAAGTTCGCAGATGACTGCAAACTGGGCGCCATAATAGACTCTCCAGCCAACACAAGCATCCTACAAAAGGGCCTCATAGAAACAGACAACTGGTGCCAGAGCCATGGCCTCAAGCTAAACGCCAAAAAGTGTATAGTCATCCCCTTTGGCAAAAATAAAGTGCCCACAAATTACCACATAGGTGTTAATCCATTAAGTACGGAAGAAGTAATTAGGGACCTGGGGACCCAAGTTGATAGCAATCTCTCACTTGACAACCACGTGGCCAAAGTGGTTAGAAAAACATTTTATGTAGCCCACCTAATCATGAAGGGATTCACATCTAGATTAGGGGAGGTCATCGTGCCTCTTTACTCATCCCTCATCAGGCCCATAATTGAGTACAATGCCCCTTTTGGGATGTACCTTACCAGACACCTGCAGCAACTGGAAAGACCCCAAAAGTACCTCACCAAGAGGATCAAAGGGCTCAAACAGATGCCATCTGCTGCTCAGTTAAAGAAACTCCAGCTCTACTCAGTGGCATAACGCCTGCTCAGAGGCGATCTGTGCCTGACATATAAAGCCATGTCCAACCCGGAATTAATGGACATGCTGCACCTCAGAAAATCCAAATCCCATCGAGCTACGCGCTCGAGAAACTTGAACCTCAGCACTGAAATAAATAGGACATGCTGGAGGGACAGATTCATAACCCAGAGACTCCCTTCACTCTGGAATAAAATCCCAGTCCAGGTTAGGCAGAGTCCCTCATTGACTCTCTTCAAGAGGAATCTTGATGAGTGGATGGGAGATAGTAGGTTTACCCTAGGTATCACTTCTGTGTCACTGTTAGACAGAGGCACAGTATACTAACCTCGAAAAAGGGCATAGCAAAACCCATTTAAAATGGGTGGTGAAAGCCAAACACACAGTGGCTAGGCTTATAAATGCCCTAGGGCAGATAGCCTAGTATGAACCTATGACTGTTAGGGAACATACAGCCCTCTTAGCATAGCTTGTACAGGTGTTAGGATGTATTTTTCACAAATCATATATCGAAAGGAGAGTCGGGTCACTGCGAATGAAAATACTTTTTGGGTAAACACTTACATGAAAAAATGTCCATTTAAAAAAAATGGAAATGTATAAAGCAACTGAGCCTTCTTTTGGGCACACATGTTTAGACAGGATGATGTGTACTTATCAAGATAAGGGAGAGAATTTTTGCAGCTGACACTTGAGCAGTAACCCATGACTGGGTGTGGGTAATGCTCGATTTACCCATGCTTGGTGTGGTTTGATCATGAAGGCAAAGCCCAGGTGATCAAACAGTCTACCATGAGTAAATCCAGCATTGCCCACACTTAGGAGTGGGTAATTGCTAATGTACAATGACATTATCTAAGAAAGAAATTGCTTACCTTTCTTCAGTAATGTCTTTGTATAGCAGAGCTGTAGTGTTCCTCAGTTTTCTTCTGCCTTTTCTGAAGTACTACACATGTGTATGGGACTTGAGTTCCCTCGTTTTAGTGCAGTGCAAGGAAGCCAACAGAGAATCTCTGTTGCTGTTTTCTTTCTTTTAATAAAATTTTACGATGGACAGCCTAAACTCAAGGAAAATCAGGTTCATTTATGATTATTTATTTTTGCAGAATGTACCTGAATTTTCTCTTATTTTACTGTCCTGTAAGAATATGCCGATAGAAAAGTCCAGCTACTCACTAGCACTTGAGCATCCAGACTTTCTTTTATTGGTATATGCTTAGTTTACAGCAGGCACTCTGGTTTGACTGTCCTATCAGTGTGTACATTTTTGAATAACAGTGACTCATTATTGTATAATTTGCAATATTAAAGAAACGCAAGGCAGGTTTCTTGCCAGGTTGAACATTTAACAGTTCACAGATCGCATTTGATGCATCTCTGATAGCTATTAATGCTAGGAGAGAGAGCCATGATCTTCCCCTACATAGATGACTGTCTCCCAACCACATCTTCTGTGGAGAAACTTCTTCTGATAGGAGGCAGAGTCCTTACTTTACCTATTCAATTCCTTATGCATCACCATGAACACTGCAAAATCATAAATAAAGCTGTCATTGACCACAGTGTTCATAGGATGTTTTGGGCACTCTGGTTTTCAAGGTAATCCACCCTCAAGAAAAAGATCCTGTTCTGCAGTGTTATCTACCTTACTGTCTTCAGATGTCAGCTTTGTAAGTCAAGGCAGTGACTGTCTCTGCCTTTTCTTGCATGCTACCACATTGGATGTTCCACTGTGCTCTGAGGACTTAGTGGAATCATGCTGCCAGTTCTCTCTCAACCCGAGTCAGCATTTCAAAGATATACTTGTCATACCTTTAATGGTGGCTTCACACTCGCAAGTATCTCTCTGGGCAACCCATTCTGTCTTTAGTATTCTTACTGATAGTTATCATGAACTCATCTTCCCTGAGTTGGGAAAACATTGCCAAGCAGAACATTTCAAAATTGTTTGGTCACATGTGGAGACTAATCTTCACATCAGCATGTTTGAAATGAGAATAGTCCTTCTGATTCTACAAGCCTACCAAGACACTTTAAGTGTTGTTGATATAATATAGGCACTATATTAGTTGCATGGTAGATAAAACAAATGGAGGATGAACTCATTCTTAAAATGGGGAGTGTACGAGAGTTTTGGAGTGGGCCATGTCTACTATTAATTCCTTCATTCCATTAGTGGCAAGAAGTCCTTCGTGTCACTGGGGCAGCCTTGCTGTGACTTTTTTGCATTCCCAACAAACAACAAAGTCGGCAACAATTTTGTCCTGCACTGGAAAAGCAGTCAAAGGATTCTTTGGTCTAGAGGTAGCCCCCAGACGTCCTTTATATCTTCTCAAACTTCCTCTTAATTCACAGATTCATCCAGAAGATAACATTGCCCAAGACCAAAGTAATTGCAATTGCCCACCCTCCCCGGTCTCTGAAAATGTGGTTTCCCCCCATTTATGTTGTCATTGTGTGTAGATGGTTGTACATCTAAAGATGCTAAGCACCCTTTTTTACAGCAAACCTCATTTGGATCTTCACTCTTCCATTTGCTCACAAGGCTTCCTCTATGTCTTTTGATGGCCAGGGATGCTTCTTGCCCTGCCAGGGTCATCCAATCCATTGCTTCTACCCAGATACATGCCAGAAAGAAGTATTTCAAAGGTAAGTGGCATCATTTAATGATGTAGGCCTCTTAGAGTTGGACTTTTCTGCCCCTGTTTCAGCTGTGCTAGAATATCTGTCTCTAATTTGATATGGTGCTCTGTTATAGCTCCACTGAAATTCATTTCTGTGCTGTAACTTTCATCAGGTGGTACACAAAAACTTGTTGGCTCCTCCTCTCAAAGTATGTAAACTTCAACTCCTACAGCCATTTAGTGATCCCATTCCACCTTAAGATTTGAATTTCATGCTGGAAAAAGCTAACTTTGTCTTCCTTTGAACCAGGCCATAAAGCAGTGCTGAAGTTTTTTTGCTTTGTTTTCTTAATTACCATTATTTTAACAAGAATTATCTCAGATTCAAGCCCTATGAAAACGACTTCCTTTTTTTTTTTAAATAGTCACCACCATGAAAACTAGTAATACATTTATGCCCAAAATACCCATTGAATAACTGTATTAATATGGTGCATTTTTCCAGGCAGTTCAAACAGTGGAGAACACCATATTAACACTGCTAGGATGTCCATAGACAGTTATGATTGTTATAGGAATAACAAAAACATGCAAATTTCAATACTTTTCTTTTTCTATTTTTTGTAATCTCCTAATCTCCAGACCTAACATTTCCAAGATAACTCTAGCCTGGTGGCTGTCAGAATGTATAGTTTTCATTATGAAAAATATAATAAGAAACCTGTACCAACTAACCAGTCTTAACAGTGGCATCCTGTTATACATTCTTTAAATGTTTTCCAGTAGGTGAGGTTTGTGCAGCTGCAGCATAGGCTTTTTGCATACATTTATGATCCAGTGTAGGTCTCTTTTTTTCTGACCTGTGGGATCATTCTCAATTTCACTCAGGAGGACATCACATGTTGTAACCCATTACCAGTAGTTCAAATGATGGATGCAAGAAAACCAGATATAGCGGTCCATGAAAAGAAGACAAAAGTAACATTAATCATTGAAATTGCTACACCCAGTGACTACAGTGTCTTGTGTATAGAGAGACACAATGTTATAAAATATCAGGATTTGCAGGCAGAAACGGGAGGAATGTGGAAGAAGGAAACCCAGACATTTCCAATAGTAGTAGGAGCAACGGGTCTTATAAAAAGGAATCTACAATCGTATTTAAATGCGTTACCAATACATGTAACTCCATACGATTGCAGGAGGAGTCATTACTGGGCACGTTACGGGTGCTGCGAACAGCACTTCTGGCTGACATCAAAGATTGAAACAATACTAGTTTTATGAACTTTAATCATACTTCGACTTAGGAATGGGGTCCATTCCCATCATGGTATTAGAAACCCAAAAAGATTTGGAGAAATTAAGAAAAGAGGACAGGCTAGGGACTCTACTCCATTGGTTGCAGGGGATAGACAAGATCACCTCAGATATGAAACTGATGTGATTTCCATAATAGATCAGAGAAGATATATTGTTACTATTATGCAAGAAGCCCAGAATTTCCTGAAAGATATTCAGAAAGATTGAGGGAAATTCGAGGAAATAAAAATGCTTGCACAAGAAAAACATCAAAAGCTTAAAATGCAGATTTGCTTTCATTAAATCAACATATCCATGAAAGACTGTGCATACACAAAGAAACTTTGGGCTGCCTGGAAAAAGAGGCAACAAAGGATGCCTGAAAATATAAAGAACAAAACCCAGATTTTCTTGAAGGGTATAAAAAAAAAGAAACATGGACCATGGGAAAGAAAAATAGAGTTGATATGGTGCAATATTTATGCAAAGGATAATTCAAAACTAATCAGTACAAAAAAGTAGAATCAAGCCCAAACACCCTAGCCCAAAAGTTCCTGGAATTCATAAACTCAAATGCCATGGAACAACTAGTCACCATCCCCACAAGAGGAGAAAACATACTTGATCTCATCATCACGAACATGGGAGCACAATGTTCAACACCGGAAGTATACCCCTCACTGGTGAGATCAGATCACAAACTAATCTCGCTGGAGGTCCTCATCCCACCCCCACCTGAAATAAAAAAGACCACAGTAAAGAACTTCTCGAAAGCCGACTTCACACTTCTAAAGACTAGTGTGGTCTCCTTTAAGGCCCCGAGCCGGCGGAAAACAGTACACAAGCCGCTGAATCACTTACAAATGCCTTCTACCAGCACCTGCAGGACTGCATGGATAAGGCAATCCCAAGCAAAACAAAGACTCTTTGTACCAAAGGCAAGCGTCCAGTCTGGTGGACCCCAGCCATAAACAAACTCTACAACAAAAGGAGGAAGCTATTACAAGATAGAGCAAAATCCTTAAAAGGTAAGACACCCTTGATCACTATAAGTAAAAACTAAGAGCTCTCATAAAATCATCCAAAGCAAATTTTGAGAGAAAAATAGCTAAAGACTCAAAAGACAATCATAAGGCCTTCTTTAGCTATGTTAGAAACCTGGGAGGAAACTCCCAGATATGCTCAGAACTAGTTCAAAATGATGTGAAGATTACTGATCCTACAGACATTGCCAACATACTGGCTGACAGGTTCAGTGCAAACTTCTCCCCTCCCCCAAAAGGAGAGATATCTATACCAAGCGATTGCAGCCCCCAAACATCTCCAACGCCCAAGTGAGAACTGCTCTCTCCAAAGCAAAAACACAGCATCCATGGGACCTGATGGTGTCCCCGGCTGTGTGCTCCACGAACTCAACGAGGAATTAAACCCACAGCTAGGACAGCTGTTTAATCATAGTCTTACTTCTGGATACGCACCCAGGAGTGGCGCACTGCAACTGTGGTCCCACTTCACAAAGGCGGTGCCTCCACCGACCCTGGAAATTACCGGCCCATTAGCTTGACAAGCCTTATCTGCAAAGCCATGGAGAGGATCATAATGGACCTCATAAATAAAGACATAGGGAATTTGCAGACTTTGGATCCATCCCAGTTTGGCTTTGTCAAAGGCAGATCATGCCTTCTAAACTTGGTTGACTTTTTCAAACAGTCACCAAAGCCATTGATGAGGAAAGGCAGTCCATACAGCCTACCTCGATCTGGCGAAGGCCTTCGATACAATACCCCACTCGGGTATCATTGAAAAACTCATCAGCTTAAATGTTAACCCATACATCACAAGATGGGTTGCAAACTGGCTGAGTGACAGAACCCACAGGGTCAAAGTTGCTGGCGCCATGTCAGACTCAAAGCCTGTCACAAGTGGTGTACCACAGGGCTCAGTCCTGGGCCCACTCTTGTTTGGCATCTACTTTTCCGAAGTACAAGCAAACACAGGGGGGTTATGGCTGACAAAGTTTGCAGATGACTGCAAACTGGGCGCCATAGTAGAAAACGCATCTGACACAGATATCCTTCAGAAGGGTCTCACAGAAACGGATATCTGGTGCCAGAGCCATGGCCTAAAGTTAAATGCCAAAAAATGCATAGTCATACCCTTCAGGAAAAACAAGGTTACCCCTAGCTACCAAATAGGTGGCAATCCACTGAGCACAGAAGAAGTTATCAGGGACCTGGGGACCCAGGTTGATAGTAGTCTGTCATTCGACACCCATGTAGCTAAAGTAGTTAGGAAGACCTTCTACATTGCCCACCTTATCATGAAGGGATTCTCATCTAGATCAAGGGAGGTCATAGTCTCCCTATACTCATCACTCATCAGACCAATGATTGAGTACAATGCCCCATTCGGAATGTATCTGACCCGACACTTGCAGCAGCTGGAGAGGCCACAAAAGTTCCTCACCAAAAGGATAAAGGGTCTCAAACATCTGTCCTATGCTGCCCGACTGAAAGAACTCCAGCTCTATTCAGTCGCCACCGCTTGCTCAGAGGTGACCTTTGCCTAACATACAAGGCCATGTCAAACCCAGATTTGATGAATATGCTTCACCTCAAAAAATCTAGATCCGTCAGAGCCACAAGGGCGGGAGACTTAAACCTCGACACGGCTATTAATAGGACGTGCTGGAGGGATAGATTCATTACCCAAAGACTCCCTATGCTGTGGAATAAAATCCCGGTATATGTGAGGCAGAGCACCTCGCTGGCCTTGTTCAAGAGAAATCTTGACCAATGGATGGGAGATCGCAGATATACCCCAGGGATTACCTCAGTGTCACTGCTCGACAGAGGCACAGCAAATTAATGGGTATAGTTCCCCATAATAAAGGGGTGGCGTAAGCCACAAAACTATGGGCTAGGCTTGTAAATGCCCTCGGGCAGATAGCCTAGTATGAACCTATGAACCTATTTGAAGAGAAATACAGGCAAAAGCACCCGGATATGGAAAACTTCACAATACAAAAAAAAAAATAAAATGAATGGGTAAAGTAGAAAAGAGGATTAGTAATAGATAAGTTAAAGAAATAGAAACTGAAGTTATGGATTTCCAATAAAGTGAAGGATTTAGTGTAGAAAATCTAACCTGGGCAATGTTACAGCATGGTGGAAAATGAGTCCCAAACTAAGGAGAAATGGGTGGAATAGAAATATCTGATGACTTGCCACATGATGATGCTCTGGAGCCTTCACTAGGAAACCAGTACAAAAGTGCAGATAAAGTTGCACAGCCAGGGAAGGAGCCGGAAACACTGACACAGACAATGTTGTGGAGAGATGGGATAATGAGTTCCCATATGAAGGAGCAACAAGCAGATGAACACAGTAATCAAGGATGTTAACAGGAATTCGTGTGATTTAACAGAAGTAAATAGGATGTATTACTTTGCAGTCAAATTAATAACAGTTAGTGTAACCACAAACACCTAGAGAAATAACGGAAAGGAAGGGAAGAAATAAAATACCATCATGGAAGCAACATACAGGAAAAACAAAAAGTGTTGCTGTAAAACAAAAAGTGTTGCTGTTAGAATATAGAAGAGTGAACATACTTAAAAATACAGACCTAGTGAAAGCAACACACAGTAACAGAACATACCATGATCTGTCAGACAATATTACAAATAATAAACTAAAGATATCAATCAGCACAGCAGAAAAAAACGTAAAAGATATGCAAATAAATATAAAGGAAAAGTGCAACTTAAGCAATTCATTAATGATCCAAAAAGATTTATAGAGAACTGTGAAAAAAGCAAAATGAATAGAAACATCACCAAAAAGAATAAATAAGACACATTTTGGAGAAATATTTATGAAGACCATGTGGAACATAAAAAAGATGATGAATGGATAGAAAAATTAAAAGAAACCGTAAGGAGTTCAAGTGTACAGGGTATGACATAGGATGAGGTAATGGCCAGAGAAATCTAAACAAAATTAAGAAAAGCTCCTGATTGCAAAACACCAGGCCCAGATACAGTACCAAACTTCTGGATTAAAAGTATTAACATCTTTACACACAGATTTAGCCCTGAGAATGGATTACTTATTTGTGTATTTAGTTTATTATGTGTATTTGAGCAGACACCAGCCTGGTTAACAACATAAAAAATGATGATACTCTTAAAGAGTGAACCTGTAAACCTTCCTAAAATCTGTAGACCACTAACTTGCCTTCTGATATACAGAATATATATTGAAATCGATGCAGCCAAGAGGTTATAGTTATTTAGGAAAACTCAATTATGGTAGTAGAACAAAAGGGTACAAAAGAAAATCCTATGGAACAAAGTTTCATTTGTTGCTAAATAAAGCCACGACAGAGAATTGTAAAATGGGGAGGAATCTAAGTATGGCATGAATAGATTACAAAAAAACATTTGACAGCATCCTACATTTGTATATAAGAGTGCTTGCAGTGTATAGATACATCCTACATTGATCAGTTACATTAGAGTGACCATGAAACAGTAGCAAATCACTTTGCAGTTAAGCCATGACAAAGGGTAGATCATTATCCCAGAGATAAAAATTAAAATGGAGATATTCCTGGTGATTTTTTGTCAGTGCTGTTTTTCTTGCCCTTAACTCATTAAGCTTTTAACTTAATAGTTTAGGTCTTAGTTGCAGTTCAGCTCACAGAAAACCTTGCTTAAAGACACGTCATATAGGTTCATAGGTATGTACTAGGCTAACAACCACAAGGATCTTTATAAGTCTAACCATGCATCCCAAATCTCTGACAAGTTTTGGTACCCTTGATAAGTGTACACAGGGGTTTGGGAGATGAAACATGTACAAGCAGAGGAGTGTGAGAGATTAACTATTTATAGGCTACCTATGTCCATTAGAGGTTTTACAGACTTGGATGCGAAACCAGATAAGAATTTCCCGTTTGCTTTCTAGTAGTCCAGGTTATAGTTGAACTGAGTCAGGGAGGAACTCTGCTTCACATGAATGGGGAGCCTGTTCTTGAGTAGTCGTCTCTGGAAAACACACCTGCCTCTCTAGGAGGTCCTATTTATATCACAGGCAAGGTTTAAGTCTTTAGAACAGGTAATTCTGGTGCTGTTTGTTTTGTGGTTATGTAGGAGGTCCATCAGGGTGGAGTTTGACAGTGCCTTGTATGCCAGGTATAGATCTCCTTTCAATAGCCTGTAGGAGACAGAATACAGGGACACGGCCTTCTGGCAGTTTGCATAGGACATGTTACTTATGCAGTAGCATAAGGAGAAAGATCAGATGAGAAGGAAAAAAAATGCAGAAAAGCCATAAATATAGTTGCAAGTATAGAAATCTGTTGGAGCAACTTGATGTTGATCAAGATTTGACACAGGAAGGTTAAGGAGAGGTGAATTAAAACCAAAGTATGAAAGGTTAATAATGGCAGCCCATGATAGTGGACTACATACACGTTGGTTTACAAAGTCCTGTGAACATGTAGGAGAAATTGACAAATGTGAGCTGTATATAAAAAAAAAAATAAGAATTGGAAACAGTCACTCACCTCGTTGCTGGATGTGATATACTCATGGCAGAAGGCTTGTACACTGAAAGGTACAATAATGTGACAAGACTTGCATTAGGGATTGTGCAAACATTACAGTATTGAAGTGGTTGGGAAGCATTGAAAATACTGGTCACAAAGCATTCTAGAGAATGATGTTTATATCACATGGGATTACCTATTACCAACAGTTGGAAAAATAGATGCGAGAAAAGCAGATATAGTAACCCATGAAAAAGACAAAAATAGCATTGGTCATTAAAATCGCTACACATAGCAATTATAGTGTCTCTCGTACAAAGAGACACAAAGTCATAAAATATCAGGATTTGCAGGCAGAGACAAGAGCAGTGTGGAAAAATGACATCCAGACAATCCCAATAGTAGTTGGAGCAATGGGTCTAATAAAAAAAATCTACAGTCATATTGAGATATAGTACCAATACATATAATTTCATGTGAATTACAGGAAAAGTCAAGTCGGCTTATTGCAGGTGCTGTGAAGACACTTCTGGCTAACATCAGAGATTGAAACAGTACTAATTTCATGAACTTTAATTATACCCTGACTTAGGAAGGGGGTCCATTCCTGTCACGGTATTAAAAACAGAAGAGATTTGGAGAAATTAAACCAGAGGACAGGCTAGGGAATCTACCCCATTGGTTGCAGAAGATAGACAAGATCACCCCGTATATGAAATGGATGTCATTTCCATAATAATAGATCTGTGCAATGTCTGTCCGTCCTCTTCAGCATAACCACCCACCTTCCCCCTACTTATGAAATTTGAAGCTTGAGGGAAAATGCTGTTGCAGTTTTCTAGTTCATATTTTTGTGCACTGGAGTTACTGGTTCTGGTATTGCTGTATTTGCGTGGTAGGTTAGACCTGGAGGCAGAAGAGAAGTGCATATCATTATGAGATTGGGGATTAAGTTAAGTCTTGCCCCTTAGCTGATGGCCATGTCCTGATTGTTGAATGGACACAGATCATCTAAATCATTTTTTTACTGTAAGAACGAAACCTTCATGTTTTAGTTGGGTTGAAAGTTCACAGTAGAGCTTTGTCCCAGTCACGTTATTTTGGTATTTGGAGGCAAGTTTACTGAAGATGCTTGCACCATTTAATGCCACAGTGATGTTATCTAAAGGTGGTGTAATATGCTAGTTTGTTTGGATAATTGTATGTGCTTTTCTTCCATCACTGCAGATTTGTATTTTATTTAGGCTTCTCTGGGCACATGGGGTTTTACAGTTGTCATCCTTTTCACTTGCACTGATTGTCTGTATCAGGGTATCTGTTTGTTGGTAGTTTTTTTGAATTATATGTACATTCTTTGCTTAATTTTGCTGTTAAATTATGTATTTATTTACATTGTGTAAAAACATTTTGATTCCGTTAACATCCTTTGTTTTGTTTTTTTTTTTTTTTTTTTTTTTTTACTACTATTACTGCCGTCTTTAGTTGAACTGTGCGTATACTGTCTTCATTGTATGCACCTGTTTATCACCTTAGGTTTGTGTCATCATTTACAGCATCTATCTGTGCAACAACAACTGTGACCTGTTTATTTCATGAGCTGTCTTTTTTGGTGACTTGCCTACATTCTGTTTATACTTTGTTTTAAAATTTCTGTTTTCTTTTGGGTGGTGGTTGGTTTTCTCCCCTGCTGCATACTAAGTCATCCCATGACCATCATCGTGTTTGCCGGTACTCTAATTCACCCTGGACTATTTCTGTAATTTTAGCCAGGACTGATGTGGATCTTAAGGATGTTCTTTGGGGGGGGGGGGGGGGGTCCATTATCTGTCCCTGTTTTTTTTTCTGTTTTTGACCTACCCATATTTCCTTTCCCTCACTGGCTGTGTGGCTACTTTGTGGAGATGGACATGCAATACTGTACCACTGTGGAGGCTTAGCCAAGTTCCCACCCTAATCTCTCTTAGACCACACCCTTTCTGCATGAGTCTAGCCTCTGCCAGAAACATCATGGGGGCCGCCCATGCAGTCACCCCTCTCTCCCCAGGATGGGCATACCTCCATCCCTATTTGCCCATCCATCATTTGCCTGAGCCACTAATCAAACCCAGTTTGCCTGGGTCGCATTTAGTGCTTAAACCATCTATGCCACCAGAGCAGCATGTTTTAAAACGTTCAGTACTTGTAACCTCTCCAGTAAAATGGTTAATATTCTTGTATTTTTTTAGAAATCTTAGATCTTGCTGGACATGTAGTGTTATGTGGGGAGCATTTTATTCCAGTCATGATACTATAGTTGATGGAATTTCTTAACAGAAAACTGAATGACATTTTCTGAAAATTTTGTTTTTATTATTAAAGCTAACTAAACCACAGGTAAAACCAGTTCCCTTCCAAATTCCATTCAAACTAGCCTTCTAATTCTCTTTTACTCTCTTAAATTCACTTATTCTAGTTGCCCTTTCTTTAAACTTGAAGACCACTGTATGTATCAAGCAAATAAATGTTTTATATAGTTATGTATAATTATATTGTAAAAGAGCTATCTAATTTACAATGGTCAGAAAATCTGTTTTGAACCTTGTTATGTATTAGTTTGTATCCATTTAAACATTTGACGTGTTGTTGTCCTATCTTGCCTTCATTCTTACTAGGTTGGGTTGGGATCTGATCCTTGGATCCAACTCGGCTTTATATACAAGTTCGAGGTCTTCTACTAGCTCATGGCTAAACCCTATCCCATCATGTACTAGGAGAGCTCCCCAGATCTCATTTGCCGCTAAGCAAGATAGGGTTCTCTTCTTACTGGCTCTGGCTAAGTAGGCTTTTTCTTACTTCATATTTGTAGGAAATTGTTTCTTGTTGTAATTTCTGCAAATAACTTGTGTTAATTGTTTATTTCCGCGTGTTTCTGTGGTTATACTGCTGTTGGCAGTCATTTTCTGTTAAGCCTTTTTCTCCCTATCCCAGTTTCACTTTAAATAGCCCATTTTAGTTAGAGGGCTCTCTTTTTACCTTTATGTTATTTTAAGGTCAGTTTGTTTAAACTAGAGAACTGCCTTTCCCTTAGCCTGTTTCAGTTAGACGGCCTCCCCTTCACCCCTCCAGGCAGAGCCTTTTTAAGTTAGAGGGCTATACCATCCTTTTCTCTTAAATAACTGCTGGTTAACTATTGTTCTTGTTTTAAAAAAAATAAATAAAATATATATATATATATATATATATATATATATATATATATATATATATATATATATATATATATTCTAATTGTTAGCTGCTGTTCTGAGGAATGCGGACAAAAAATGTCCCTTACTGATAGTCATACAATTTGCGTGTACTGTTTAGTAGCGGTCCATCTCCAGGAGTCATGTTCATTCTGTCACACACACTGTCTTTTGGAGAGAAAGAATAAGTTGAATCTTAGAGGTCTGTTGAAAACCCCCTTCTTGGAAGCAATACAAGAAGGTCTGGGTTCTTCTAAGTCTGACCAGTCCCCTTCATCAAAATCAGGCAAGTATGGCAAGAGAGCTTCCTCTTCCAGTGCTTCTTCAGAGCCTTCTAAAAAGATTTCCAAAGTTTCCTCTCCTGATCCTAAGGCTGTTGGAGCCGAGAGGCCTGCTACTTCGGCTCCATCAGTTTTGGTGCCGGTGGAGTTTCAGTTGTAGAGCCAAGTCTCCTGTCTTGGAACTGGTTATCCCCTACTCTCAGGTCACCTTTGCTTCAGCCTTCCAAATCTCCAGCCCTCTTGACTCTGTCTTCCAGGAGCCTGTCCGGCGATGACATGGATCGAGTGGTGCAGAGGCTGTTAAGGACACTGGTGCTCGCAAACTTATCTGATCCAACCCTGAAGGCTTTGGATCTGACCGAATCCCCACTTCTGCATCGATTCCTCCTCCAATCTGACCTTGGATCCGGAATGTCTGGAGCTGATATTGGTGAAATTGTCAGAACTGAGACCTACCACAGGATCTTTGGATCCGAACATTGCTCCGACGTCCTCTGTTCCATTGGAACTTGAGGAGTCTAGGAGCCGATGCTCTCCAGTGAGGTCCGGGGAGGGGGAGTCAGATCAGACAGTTGTCTGATCTGAACTTGCCTCTCAGGGCATCGGCTCGGGTGAGTTCAGCTCCTACCTCAGCCTCGGAGCTGGCCCCCTTGCTCCTGGACATTCCTTCTGGTTCTTCATTGCCGGGGGTTTCCTCAGACTAGGGGTGGGGGGGCTTTTAAGTTGATAGAGTACTGACTCCACAGACAGCTCCACTCTCATCTCTGGATATTCTTCACCCAAAGGCACCGGTGTCTGCCTCTATACCCTTTCATCCACAGGGACACAGAGATTCTAGGCCTCAGGATGCCCCCTACTCTTCTAAAACCTCTCCAGAGTGCCCCTTTGAAGAGGTCCCTCAGAAGAGGTTATGCAAGAGGAAGCATTTAGGCTCCCCAGAGGAGTCCATCACTTCATATACAGACCTCGATAAAGCCGAGGGGTCCCCACGGTCACCTCCTGATGATGTCTCCTTTGGAGGCATCTTAGAAATGCTTAGAGAGGCAGTGGGAAGTCCACCAACCCTTCAGCAGAGGAGTCCGTGTACCTGAAGGCCTATAGATATCACACTTCTTCCACTTGGGTGTCTCAGCCTTTCGATGAACTTATGGACTTAGTTTCTCAAAAGGCATGGGAGTCTCCAAATTCAGTGGAGCCTGTTCCTCAGAGGCCAGATAAGTTCATCACCTCACCATCAGACAAAAATTTCTTAACTAAGGTAGTCTCAGTAGATGCTATGGTGGTGGCGGCAGCCGCCAAGAAGGAACACTTTGAGACGTCTTCTTCTGTCCATCCACCGAACAAGGAGTCTCGCACGATGGACAGATATGGAAAGTGCATTTTCTCTTCAGTGATGTTTGCTCTTAGATTGCTGAATTACCTGACTCACTTTACTAGACTACAGGGAGATCTCCTGAAAGAGCTAAGAGAATACCCTCCAAGGTTCAGTAGCTGAAGGGGTGTCGGATAAAGTTTCCTGTCACCTCTCTACCTTAAATTCAGTGGTCAACTCCTCCACGAGACTGATTTCTTATGCAGCGGATGGAGCGAGCAGAGCAGCTGGTTCAGGAATTTCCCTAAGGAGACATTCTTGGATGCACTTGTGTGACTTTGCGGAGCCCTTTAAATCTTCCTTTGTGAATGCCCTGTTCGATGGTTCGTCTCTTTTTGGACCTAAAGTCAAGGACACACTAACCAGGTGTGAACAAGAAGGAAAGACTCTCTCTGCCATAGGAGTCCATTTTTCCCTACCTACCCGACCTTTTCCCAAAGGTCAGAAAGAAAGTATGAAAATGTGGTTTTGAAAATCCCAGAGAGTTTTCCAGGACACACGTGGTGATTTTTCCCCCAGGGGCAGAGGGGAAAGTAGTAATGGAAGACGCTGACCACACGGCAGAGAAAGTTCGAAGAAAACAAAATTGCCACTGATTCTAAAGACAACCACAAAGCATTCTATAGCTATGTCAAGAATCTCAATGGCAACACTCAGATCTTCTCTGAGTTACAGCACAATGGCAGTAAATATACAGAACCAACTGATATTGCCAACATCCTGGCAGATAATTTCAGTGCTAACTTTACCCCTCTCTCACCCCCTAAAGGGCCCATCTCTATACCGGAAGAATGCAAAGTTCCTGTAATCATGGCTGCACAGGTAAAAAGCACACTCTCCAAAGCCAAGAACACAGCATCCATGGGACCTGACAACATCACGAACTACAGAACGAACTGGCACCCCACCTAAGTACCCTATCCAATCATAGCCTCACCTTAGGCTTTGTGCCCACTGAATGGCGCACAGCAACAGTTATCCCACTCCACAAAGGGGGAGCCACCACGGACCCTGTTAACCACTGCCCTATCAGCCTGACGAACCTGGTCTGCAAGGCTGTGGAACGTATCATCATGGTACTTATAAAGAATGACATTGGTAATCTCCAAACTCTAGACCCCCTACCCAGTTCGGGTTTGTAAAAGGCAGATCTTGTCTCCTAAACCTGATAGACTTCTTTTAAAGCAGTCACCAAAGCCGTAGATGAGGGTAAGGTGGTTCGCACAACCTATCTAGATCTCGCCAAGGCTTTCGATACCATCCCTCACTCTGGAATTCTAGATAAACTCAAGACTAGGTATAAATCCCTATGTCACAAGATGGGTTGCCAACTGGCTCACTGACAGAACCCACACCGTAAAAGTAACAGACTCTCTAAATCCAACTTCAGACCAGTGACAAGTGGGAGTACCACAGGGTTCAGTCCTGGGTCCTCTCCTGTTTGCAAACACAGAAGGTCTTTGGATAGCAAAGTTTGCAGATGACTGCAAACTAGGAGCCATAATCAAAACTCCTAACGATGTGGACATCCTACAAAAGGGTCACACTAAGACAGATGCCTACTGTCAAAGCCATGGCCTCAAGCTCAATGCCAAAAAGTGCATTGTCATCCCTTTTGATAAAACTCTGTACCCATGAACTACCACATAGGCGATAGTCTACTTAACACCGGAAGTGTGATAAGAGACCTTGGGACACAGGTGGACAATAGTCTCTCCTTTGATAATCACATCACCACAGTAGTTAGGAAATCCTTCTACATGGCACACCTCATCACAAAAGGTTTCTCATCCAGGAAAAAAGAGGTAATTGTTCCCCTCTACTCATCACTCAGACCCGTTATAGAGTACAACGCCCCTTTTGGTATGTACCTCATAAGACATCTACAACAACTGGAAAGGCCGCAGAAATACCTCAAAGAGGATTACCGACCTCAAACAAATGCCCTATGCAGACCGTCTCAAAAAACTCCAGCTTTTCTCTGTTGCATATCGTCTACTCAGAGGCGATCTCTGCCTAACATACAAAGCTATGTCAAACCCAGAGCTGTTGGACATGCTCCACTTAAAGAAATCCCAATCTTCTTAGCTACACGCTCTAGGGACCTAAACCTGGTCACCAAAATAAACAGAACATACTGGAGGGATAGATTCCTGTCCCAGAGACTTCCCATACTCTGGAACAAACTACCTATCTATATCAAACAAAGCTCCTCATTAGCATTCTTCAAGAAAAATCTTGATTGGATGGGAGATAGGAAATTCACCCTGGGGATCGCTTCCGTGGCTCTGCTTGACAGGGACACAGGAAAATCATTTTCTTGGGTGGCAAAAGCCAGGGTACCGTTTGGCTAAGCTTATATAGGCCCTAGGGCCAATAGCCTAGTAACTACCTATGAATCAGGGCGACAGGGAATCCTTCTTTAGTAAGCACTTTCAGCGCTCCTGAAGGGAGGCCCGCCTGTCCATCTCTGAAGGCAGTCAGGGACCGCTTGTCTTTGTACCCAAAAGCCTGGCTAACAATAACAAAAGACAAGTGGGTACAAAGCATCATATCCAGAGGTTACACCATACCCTTTTCCTTCCCCGTCCCAAACATAAAAAACATCCCGGATGTTTCACCCAGTCAGAGGGAACAGGCAACCCTAGAAATTCAAAGGTTGCTAGACAAGAGAGTCCTCCAAACAGTCCCCGCAGACCAAATAGGATCTAGAACTTACTCCAGATTCTTTTTAGTTACAAAGAAAATGAGACTGGAGACCAATTCTGGATATCAGCAACCTAAACAAATCTCTAAGAAAATCCAAGTTCTGGATGGTAACACTGCAGTCAATTCTCCCCTTTCTGGGATAAGATGATTGGATGTGCTTGACAGATGTCCAGGATGCGTACTACCACATAAAAATGGACAGGTGATCCAGGAGACACTTGTGCTTTCGGCTGGGACTCAGCCACTAACAGTTTTGAGCTCTGCCTTTTGGCCTCACTACAGCCCCCAGAGTGTTCATCAAGTGTGTGGCAGTAGTCGCGGATCACTTGAGACGCCTAGGTTTGCAAGTGTTTCCATACTTACCAGCCACCACTAACAAAAGCGAGAGACCACCTTGCAGCTCTACTTTCACCTAGGAATCACAATAAACTAGGAGAAATCTGCCTTGCTGCTGTCTCAGTGTATCGTTTTTATAGGAGCAGAATTATATACAACAAAGATGATGGCCAAACTTCCTCCAGAAAGGGTACAAGTTCTGCAACATTGGATCTTAAATCTTCTTTCCAAGAAAAAAGTGCAATGGAAGGACAGTCCTAAAGGTCTTGGGGACTATTCACTGGTCGATGCAAGAGCTGCCCATGTTCCACACAATATTGATAATGGAATCTTGCAAAAAAGACCTTCGTTGGTGGCCTTACTCTACCCGTGTGACGCTAGGTCGACCCTTTGTACTTCTCCAACTGCTAGTCACAGTGTCAATGGACGCTTCTCAGATAGGGCATTATCTGGGAAAGACAGTCCAAGTCACTTGGCAGGATCACGAGGCCCATTTGCACATCAGTGTCCTAGAGATGAGTGGTGCTTTTAGCATTGCAAGCATTCCAGGATTCTCTTCCACTGGGAACTATTGCAATGCAGACAGACAACATGTTGGTTGTGTGGTACATAAACAAACAAGGAGGAACCAGATCTTACCCCCTTTGTTGGGAGGCCGTGAGAGTTTGGCACTGGGCAACCTCCTCCCAACGTTTTTTGATAGCAAAGCACATCCCGGGGAAATCCAACATGATTGCAGACCGACTCAACAGAGCGATTCTAATGCCTCACAAGTGGTCCCTAAAACCGGAGGTTCTGGTAAAGATTTTCCGCAAATGGGGCCAGCCTTGCTGCAACCTTTTTACCACATCCATGAATGCGAAATGCAGCAGCTACTTTGCCCTGATTCCCCCCTCCGGGGGAGTCACCAAGGGATGCAATTGTACACGATTGACCCTAGAGTCTCCTCTACACTTTTCCTCCCTTTCCGTTGATACCCAAAGTTCTTCAGAAAGCAAATTACTTGGGAAAGGACTTTATACTCACCGCCCCATACTGGCCTTGTCAAATGTGGTTCCCCTTCCTGTGGCCTCATCTCTGGGAGGAGCATTGGATTCTGGACCTTCTGACTCATGCATCAGGAATGCTCCATCCCTCTCTTCAAACGCTCAAGTTGACAGCTTGGCTGCTTCAATTCCAACCATAG